>NW_027625087.1:0-7420 GCF_034508935.2 Berghia stephanieae
ACACACATATATATTATTATATATTATATATATATTAAATATATATAAATATATATATACGTTGTGTATGTGTGTGTGTTGGAAGGATAGATTGATGGATCGATGGATGGATGGATGGATAGATAGATAGATACGAGTAGATAGATAGATTGATAGATAGATAGATAGATAGATAGGTAGATAGATAGATAGATAGATAGATAGATAGATAGATAGATGGGTGGATAAATGGATGTATAGATGACAGATTTGCAGATATTGTATATATAGGTCTGTTTATCGTCCAACACCTTTTTGTAACATTATGTAGCACTCTTTGAATATTCGTCATTAAGTGTTGCTAAGTTCAAATTCTTTACAGCTGGGTCGAATTTGCTTGATTGAAATTCTGAAAATTGTCACAGTTTCTCTCATTTTTGTCGTTTGTGTTTTTGATATCTTTTAGTTTTTGCTGTCAACGAAGCTTTCTCTTAAATTTGCCTTGCAGATTTTCGTAAATTTCTGCAAGAGAGTGATTTTTCTAGACATTTATTTTTTAGTCTATCATCCTTGTTTGTATAATAACCCCATGGTCATGACATGTTTTTGGTCATTGTAGTTTTGCTTTGCATTTTCTTTTTGGGACGTACTTTCTTTTTACTTGTCTCCGTGGTTGTGAGATGTTTGTCTGGAAACGAATTTAGCATAGTTGAATATTGAAGGAACAGCATTTTTTAAAACATTCTTCTACAAACCTCGTGATAGTCTTCTATTTTTAAAATGTTCACAGGACAGTTAATGACAACTGTTTGGACAACTTATTTGCACAAGAAAACACAATCTTTAGCTTTACTATAACATTCTTAATATATTGTGATATATGGATTTCAATACAATTCAGAATCATCGTACACGTTCCTTTCTCAGAATTATGAATGGAATGTATATAAATTGATATTGGATATATTAATTCCAAACGGACAATTATACATGAAGGTTTATAGTAATATAAATTTATTAATTGTAAATTGTAAATATTCCACATTGGGTAGCGAGTATAGCGAATCCTTTTGCTCTGGCAATTACACTGAGAATGACTCATCAATAAAGCAAAACACGGACATAATTACTTAGTCTTACTGCAACCGCAGGTAATCTCGAGGCACGCCTGTTGCTTTCTAACCTCTTCAACTCGGTACCATGCGAGAGTCACGTTTACGGATTTCTTTACTGTGGGATTCCACGTTCTAGTCCTTCCGATTTCTATGATCAACACTTTTAATTCAGAGCCCAATTGTTCCAATTTAGACAAACAGTTGTTTTAATTCGGGTTGGAATTCAAACATGGCTTTTTTTTCTATTTGCTCTTCTTCGTATTGCTGTTTAATTGTTTTCAATTTAAATTCTAAAATAATTTTAAAACACTTATTTTTATGATGAGTTTAAATATGTACAAGTAATCAGATTAATCCTTGTTAAATGATCTGGCCCGCCAGCGGGAATGTGTCGTCAAGTTACAGGTTTGAGAGTTATTTCCGAGATGAAGGTCATTTAAATCAGTCGACATTTGAAGGACAAGTTTTTTTGGGACCACATTTTTAAATACGTGAATTTCCTGGAGTACGGCAGTGAACTGGTCAAAACAAATTTTTAAAAATAAAGTTCATTATTTATTCTAATCAGCTCGACTGCTGTAAAGTATTATAACTTCCTTTTTATCTTCTTCTATTTTTCAGCTGGAAAAGGAAGCTGTGACACCGTGACACATCATTGAATTCCTGACAAGGGTTGTGACATGTTTGATTTGTGTTGTCCATGCCCTTTAAAAACCTGATTTAAAAATGTTCTAACGTTTGTTTTTGTTTTACGTTTTTTGTGTTTGGATTTTTTTTTAAATATCAATTTTTAAAATTCTTTTTATTATTATTATTTTTTTTGCGGGGGGGGGGGGGGTATATATATATAACTACAAAAAGTTCAGAATAGAGCAGCAAAGCTTGTCCTAGGTATGGTTGTAATGACTCAATGGTGTCAAGGCGATGTTGAGGGCATTTCACTGGCTACCAGTTAAAGCTCAATTGAATACAAAATTGCTCTGTTTGTTTTAATGCCCCCAATTCACGAAGCCCTGCCTACATTCAAGACTTGATTGTGCCCTGCAACCCCAGTCGAAATATCAGGTCCTCAAAATTGTATCACCTTCAAATTTCAAATTCCAAAAACTAATCTTAAACGTTTTGGCGACAGATCATTCAGTAAAGTAGACCCTCTATCACTTGGAATTCACTCCCACTGTCATTCAGGCTTGAAAGCAGCGTTGATAAATTCAAAAATAAACTGAAAATCTATCTCTTTGGGAAGTATTTAAAATAGATTATGCCAGATATTATTGCAAAGTGCTACGTGTATGCGTATGTGCGGTGGTGTGTGTGTGTGTGTGTGTGTGTGTGTGTGTATCTTATATGCATGTTGTATATTTAATGTGCACGTGTATACAATGTGTTTGGTGTGTATGATTGTGTGTATTGTATATTTGTATGTATATATAATATATATATATATATATAAATTATAATATATATAATATATGAATATTAGATTTTGCTCATTTCAATGGGTATCTCCCCAGAATCGTAAAATTTAATTCATCATTTCAGTTAATTTATCAATTCCCCCAATCTCCAAGTGCTTCAATTAATTCTACATGAATATTGTCAGGTCCAGGTGCTTTCCCCCTCTTCATTTTCTGAGTGCATTCTCCACTTCAGCTTTTAAGATAGGTGGTCCTTCTATGGAGTTATGGATTTGCAGTTTGTTTCCCTCTTTCATCATGAACAGCTCCTCGATGTATTCCGACCAACGTTGCAATATGCTGTTTTTATCCATCAGCACTGTAAACTATTTAGCCTTAATGCAGCCTGTTTGTGTAAATTTACTCTTCCTGTTCACTGCCTTGATCGTGTTGTGGAAGGTTTTTGGTCTTTTGAAAGTCAGCTCTTTCTATTTGTTCACATTGCTCATTCAGCCAGGCTTCCTTTGCCTCATTACATCTTTTCTTTATTTCTTTATTTATGCTTTTATACATTGCCTCATTTCCCTTAACACATCTCCTCCTTTCCATCAGATCCAATATTTCCTGTGTTATTCATTTCTTTTGTTTCCTCTTAGTTACCTTAGGAATGTGTTCCTCGAGTGAGTCTATGATAGAGTTCCTGGATGCGAGATAGTTTTCTTCCAACTGTGATGTAATACTAAGTACATCATACCTATTTTTTACAGATACAGAAAACTGTTCTTTTAGTTTGTCATTGGTGTTTAGATATTCAATGTGAAATTTTGTTTGTGTTTTAGATCTTTTGAGCTTTTTCATCTTTAATTTTATTCTACCTACCACTGGTATATGGTCACTGTTGCAGTCTGCCCCAGGCATTGATTTTGTCTGTTTGAACGGCGTTTCTGAACCGTTTCTGTACGATAATGTAATCAATCAGATTACGCGTCTGGTCTCCAAGGCTCATCCAAGTCCATTTCCTCCTTGGGTGATTATAAAACCATTTGTTGCTGATGAACATGTCATGCGTTTTGCACCATTCTATTAGCCTCTCTCCTCTTTCATTGATCTGTCCTAAACCATGTGATCCAACAACATCTTCAATTTTTCTATCTCCAACTTTGGCATTAATATCTCCGATTACAACCTTGATGTCTTGAGCGAGATCCAAATAGTTTCCAGGCTTTCTCTAGGTCTTCGTAAAACTCTTCTATTTCTTCATCGGTATGACTTGTTGTTGGAGCATACGCCTGGATTATACCCACGTCAAAAGGCTTTCTCTGCAATTTTACCGCAATGATTCTGTTGGAAATAATATTTCATGGCCTTTCAACATTTTTGATGTTTCCGGATCAAGTATAATACCGACTCCGTATTCGTGAGTTTCACCACCAGAGTAGAATACTTTACATCAATTACAGATCATAGAACCGGCTCCCTTCCATCTCATTTCTGAAATCCCTAAGATGTTAATTGCCATTCAGTTCATTTCTTGTAGAACGTTTTCCAATTTTACTGCTTGGAACATTGACCGCACGTTCCAAGTTCTTACTTTTTTAATGAAGTTGCAAGAAGTAGCTTGATGGCGTATGGAACCGCCTGCTGCGCATGGCATTCCCTACCGAGCGAGTTGATCGCACTGCAGTGCTGATCCCCATGCACGCTGTTGTGAGGACATACTATGTTTTGTGACATGATATAACTTTGCAGTGATAAGGTGGGGAATTCACATCTCAAGAATTTACTTCCATTTTGAGAAATCACAGTATCAGACATGAAAAAAGCGCACCATACAGCCCCCATCAAAATGGGAAGGCAGAGCGTCCATGGCGCACACTTTTTGACATGGCCAGATGCCAATTATTGCAATGTGGGTTACCAAAATCACTGTGGACATATGCTGTCCTAACGGCTGCATATATTCGCAACAGGTAAAATATCTTGAATCAGGAAACCTTTATCTGCTAAAATTAAATCTCCAGGGCTTAAAATTAAAAGTTTTAGTAATCCACAATTTTGTACAATGACCTTATCCGAGACAGACCCTGGATAAAGTTTAGAAATAAAATTTATCACACCATTTGGACTCACACCAACAAGAGCTTTAACAGAATTCGTGGACCTATAAGAAGAATAAGTTAACCGTTGTTTATCCATTTCTTTAGGAATAGCAATTTGGTCATCTGTACAATCAATGATCATTCTTCAATTTGGAAATCTTAAAAATGATGATGGAGCTGATAGTTTATTTTTATGTCTAGAAGAGCATGTAACCTTCATAACATTTTCAAAGAGAAGCTTATGGCTTATGTAAAACATGAATAAAAGTTTGTATAATATTTGTAATAGTACTTTCACTAACGCTAAACAATTGTGAAATATGAAGGTTAGTGTAGTTTAAAGTTTCATAAGTGTAATAAAAAATTTGGTCTTTTAATGCAACTGTCTCTTCCTGAACTTCCCATCCCCTATAATAAATAATGTTACCTCTAAAGCACTCAACATATTGAACAATAATATTAAATATTTTAAAACAATGTACACCTGTCTCCATTCGAAGAACTTTTTTTTCTGTTAGGCTTGAAACAGTGTAAGTGCGTTGAATCTAACTAAGTTGTTTTTTTTTTTTTTAAGCTAGCTATTTCCTTATTTTTGTCTGTAATTTCTTGTTCTTGAATTAAATTTGTTGTGTGAGATTTTGACTTACATATTTCACACCAACGAGCTTTTTGTGTCCTCGAGTTTGGTTGATTGTTGAAGGGTCTTCTGTTGTACGAACTAACCGTCATCACATTTGATGCGGTTGAAGAAGAATCTTGGAGTTTCTCAGTGTCTTCGTAATTACGTAATAACGATTTGAATTCGCTGAAGGTCAGTACTTCTGACTTTTGTGTGATTACGGCAGTAAAACTTTTATAATTTACCCCAAGTCCTTTTATCATCATAGTGATTAGCAAACTGTCACTGATTGTCTCACCAGCATCACGTAGAGCCGCTGCTGACGAGTCAGCTCGAATGATATAGTCAGTAACTGTTTCTTGGTCATTCTTTAAGAGGGATGTCAACTCTGTGTAGAGTGTTATGATACGAGGTTTACCTTTCGGAAGATAGTGTTGTCTCAGGATTCGTAGTGCTCTGCGACCGTTGTTCCTTGCGTCCCTTATGATAAGAGAAAGGGATCTGTCGTCCAATACCTGGACCAGTTCGTCAAATACTTCCTCGTTTTTGTCTTGTTCTGTTGATACATCTTGGTTCAAATCATCAAGGTCCTTTATTGATGAGGAAAATAATGATGATGAGGAATCTGGTTTTTTTTTAAGGTGGGACTTTGTGATGATGGTGATGATGATGATGATGATGATGATGATGATGATGATGATGATGATGATGATGATGGTGGTGGTGGTGGTGGTGGTGGTGGACTTCTTGATGTTGGTGCCAATTGAGATGGGGTGGGAATTCCTTGTGTCTCTTTTCTTTTCTTTCTGTCTGGCTCTGATGTAAACAATTTATTTTTATTTCTGTCAAACAATTCAGGGAGGTTGGCTTTGGTCACCATCTCTGAAGTGACAAGAACACACTCTTGATGATGATATTGGATCTTTTGTCCTTTCTCCTGAAAAGAAAAGATTTAAAAAAAAAACCCAATAATTCTGTTGGGCATATTGGGTATACTATTTAATTTGATAAGTACTTTGTTTTAGACTATCTTGTTTGACACCAGCTCAATGCATGATAAATCAAAGGTGTGCAAGAGACTAGGTTACTGGTGGGTCTCTCGCCTGTCTTTTATGAAATCGCACATTCAGCAAAATGTCACACTTCCTCATTACTTCTTTTGATGATTTTGACTAGTTATATAAAAATATGAATTCTTAAATTTACACAGTTAAAGTTGATATTGGGTTGAGTGGGGCAAGACTGGCGTTTTCTCTTTATTTCAGTCAGTACTGTACTGGCCAGTGCGGTAATGGGAACTTTGGAGTGTCAACAATCGGGAACAGGTAAAGGAGAGAGGTTCACACAGAGTTGCCACCTCTCAGTCGGGGAGGGGAGGCATGGCAGAGAATCAGAGAAACGTTCCAAAAAAAGAGGAAAGTGTGTGTATGAAGAAGAGAGAGAGAGGAGAGAGAGAGAGAGAGAGAGAGAGAGAGAGAGATCTGCGTGAAGGGGGGGGGGGGGAGGGAGAGGTTCCGTTATTTTATTTATTTATTTTCATTTTGCCATTAAGGTATTGAGTTTAAAGTAAGATTTTAACAAATATTTTCTTCTCTTTCTTCTGTTTTTCTCCTTTTAAAAAATTATCACTTATCAGTAGAACGGAACTCTCATTCAGTTTATCTATCTATCAGTATTAGCCTTAACATCAAAACGTATAGATTGAGATTTCATTTTTGCTTCAACTTCAATAAAAACCTAGTTTGGAATGTATTGTTATTTATAATTTCGTGCAATTGTACACTTTAATCATAAAATATAGGTCTACGTAAGCTAGAACTAGACCTAGATCTGGACTACGAACTCTATCAAAATGTTCGACGAGGCGTGCGTGCTTACCTGACTAAAGTGATCAACTTTTTCTTCAATTTTTTGTCTGCCTCTCCATTTGGAAATCTGTAAAACTTGCAGAGGTGACTCTCTGACTGGTGCAGACAATCTGGTGCAAAACACTGGACCATATTTAAGATAAAAATTGTTTTTTGAGCGATTTTCCAATTATTCCTTTCCTGGACCAAGTACGGATTTTTTTGTTTAGAGCCAGCCAATTCGTTGCTAGGCGGACGTGACGTCAGACTGTGGAATGACAAGATATGAAGTGAGTAGAAAAGTGACAGAAGACAATAGAGAATAAAAATTTTTTTCGCGGCGGTGGTGGGGTTCGAACCTGCG
>NW_027625088.1:0-7427 GCF_034508935.2 Berghia stephanieae
AAAAATACAGACGTTTTTAACTGGTTTTTTTTTTGGGCGGAAAAAAAACTAAAAGAAACCCCATTTTAATTTATTATTTAAAAAAAACCCAAAAGAAATTTTAAAAATTATTGTTTTAAATTTTTAAAAAAGACCCAAAAATGCGATGAAAGGGAGTGGCGGGCAAAAAAGGGAACAAAAGGGGAAAAAAAAAAATCAGACTTGCAAATTGCTAGGTTCGAACCCCACACACACCAAAACACACAACACCCCCCACACACACACATTTTTTAGTAGTCACATCCCTTTTAAACCCAAAAAAAAATTTGAGAAAAGGGGCATGCCTTCATCATAGTCATTGTCAATTTCGATCATTAAAGGGGTAGTTTTAAAATTTTTAAATTTAACCCCCCTAATGGAATCGTCCAAGGCCCGGGGGGCCCCCCGTTCCCCCAACTCACACACGAAAGGGCGGTTTTTCGGAGTGGAGGGGGGGGGGTGGTCGTTGCCTCTATGGTCGTCTGTGGGGTTTAGTTTTATGGCCCCCAAAGGGGGTGGGTGCGAAATTTAATTTTTAATTGGGAATTTTTGGGTGGTTTAAAATTGGGGGAAGGGTAAAGGGAAAGGAAACCCAGGCAACGAATTTGTGGGGAAGTGTTTTGGCGCGGGGGCCCCTTGAAAGGTGATAAAAGTGAGGACCATGCGATTCTGTTCAATATCCGCCATAGTTTATAGATTATCATCTTTTTGCAGTATTCACAAAACTTCACATATCATTTCTTCCCGATAATTAGATGTACAGATCTAGAGGCGGTGAATGAAAGCAAAATTAAATTTTTATTTAACAATTTTTTAACTAAAGCTAAAACTAAAATTTAAAAAACAATTAATGTAAAGTCAATTCTCTTAGCGATTTTTAAGGTACTGTCATTTTATAAAATATAATTTTTTTTTTTTTTTTTTTTTTTTCATAAGTTATGTTTTCAGTACAGAACAGCCCGTTTTCTACCATCAGTGGCAGGTTAGGTTGTATGTCTTGATTTTTTTTTTTCTGTCAAACATACATAATAAGACTATTATCAACACTGAAAGTATATTAGTTCCTGCTTGAGTCGACGCCCTCAAGATATATCTTTACAGGTTGTTTTTGTTTATACTTTACCAGTATAACAGTCGGAAGGACTAAACCGATTTAGACAAAAAGACGTAACGCCCTAACATTCAGGGTGCATTTTCTCACGTGAGAGTGGGTTTGATCCAATTTCAGAAAAGAGGCCGTTCAAAAACCCAATTGGACCATTTTGACCATAATTTTAGAACCCCCCCCCCCCCCCCCCACCTCCCCCAACCCATATTGTGGAAAAAAGACTCCCCCCCCCCCCCCCCCCCCCCCCCCCCCCCCCCCCCCCCCCCCCCTGTGGATGTCCATGGTAAAAGCACATTGCGAAACACCTCATGCTTAAATATTGTTCTTTTGAATAATGTTTTTTTAAAAAGAAAATAAATAATGATGAGATTCTCTACCAGGGCGGTCATGATCCAAAAGAATAGAGGGCCCAAGACTGATCCTCATTGAGGTGGAGGGCATTTTAAATTTGGTCCCCCTCGCTTGCTTCTACTACTTTACCGATTGACCCAGTGTTTGTTCCGACCAGAGTGGTCGCTGTATTGTTCCTCCCTTCCCAGTTAGGAGGTTGTTTTTATTGTTCTCGCCAAAGCGGGGTTCACCTTGGGCAGACTCCTCTGCTTAGGCTTTGAAAAGGTACCACTAGGGAAAGAGATAGATAGAGAAAAAAAGAAAGGAAAGAGAGAGAAGAGAGAGGAGAGAGAGAGAAGAGAGAGGGGAGAGAGAAGAAGAGGATGAGAGAGAGAAAGAGATGAAAAAAGAAAAGATTGGGAAAAAATGAAAGAAAGAGAGAGGGAGAGAGAGAGAAAATGAGAGATAGGAAGAAAGAAAGAAGAAAGAAAGAAAAAAGGGAATAGAGAAAGAGTGAAAGAAAGAGTGAAAAGAGAGAGAAACAAAAAAAATAATGTAGAAAGACCGGTGGAAAAGAGAGAGAGAGAGAGAAAGGAGGGAGAGAGAGAAGGAGAGAGAGAGAGGGGGGGGGGAGAGAAATAGAGAAAGAAAGAGATTGGGAAAGAAAAGAAAGAAAGAAAGAGGGAGAGAGATTGAAAAAAGAGAAAGTAAAAAGAAAGAAAAGAAGAGAAAAAGAAAGGGAAAGAAAGAATGAAAGAAAGAGGGAGAGAGAGAGAGAGTGAGAGAGAGGAAGAGAGAGAGAGAGAAGAGATAGAGAGAGAGAGATAGAGAGGAGAGAGAGAGGAGGCTGCTAACTAGCCGCACCTGAACGAAGTGAGTGAGAGTTTTAGATTTAAGCTAATGGCGTCTACTCAGCCAATCTGTTACTATTTATAAATCTATTACCGCAACGCCGTAAAAATAAACCACCCAGAACCGTCCTTTACGGACTGTAAAAATAGCCCCGAGAACCATCTTTTTCGGGACTGTAAAAATAGCCCCGAGAACCATCTTTACGGACTGTAAAAATAGCCCCGAGAACCATCTTTACGGACTGTAAAAAATAGCCCCGAGAACCATCTTTCTTCTTCTTCTAGGTTCCATGCCTGGGCCAGGCTTCGGGTACGCATGAATTATCCTCTCTCCATTCCTCTCTGTCTCTTGCTTTTTTCAAACAGCTCTTGGATTGTTAGGTTGGTGAAGGCCCTTCAGTTGGGCCCATGAGTGTTTTCTTTGTCTCCCCCGGCGCGTTTACCAGTATTTTTCACAACTTGCCAGGTAAATTTATTCTTAATCTTTCCTTTCTATGTGTCCGAAAAGGATAGTTGTCGATCCCCATTAAGGGCATTAGTTTCCTTTGTTGGGATGTTTGTTTTAGCACTTCTTCGTTCGTTTTGTGTGCGGAAAACGATATTCTCTGGGATCCTTCTCAAGCACCACATTTCCCAAAAACTTCAATGTTTCTTTTGGTTTCTGCATTTTGTAGTCCAGCTTTCGCATCCGTATAACAAGATTGGCCACACGTAGAACTTCAAGACTCGGAATCTAATCCCGAAACGACATCTGTTTGTTTTTAAAAATTTTTCCCCAGCCATGAAGCCTTTTTGGGCTTGAGTTATCTGCTCGTATGTCTCGGTTTACATTTTCCCATCTGTTGTCACTATTGAACCTAGGTATTTAAACTTTCTACGTTGGTAAGCTGCTCGCCGTGAATCGTTATATTGCGGTGTTTTGTTTTCGGGTTTTTTCTGAAATTACCATGCATTCGTTTGGTGATATTCACTTCCATCCCCTTGGTTTCACTATCTACTACCACTTTGTCAACAATCTTTGAAGTTGGATTTCTGATGTTGCAATGAGTACCGTACGCCCCTGCGTATCTTATTATTTATGTTATGACCTCCTACTTTTATTCCCTCCATATTATTTATGCCCCTCATGATTGTTTCTTGGTATAGATTAAACAATCTGGTGAGGCAACACACCCTTGACGGACTCCTTTCTTAATGGGAATGGAATTTCCTGTAAGTTTCCGATTTTGATAGATGCCTGCTGGGTGTAGTATAATGTTTGCATGAGTCTGAGGTCTTTCTCACACGCCAATGGAGTGCAGTTGTTTAGTATTTCTTCGTGGGAGTACTCAAATCAAAAGCTTTTTTTGTAGTCGACAAAACAGGGTATAGGGGGTCTGAACCTGATAGCTCTTTCCCCTTAAAAACAGGGAGGAGGTATTTTGCGTTCCTTGTCCCTCTGTCAGGTTGGAATCCATATTGTTCTTCTGCGTTTTCCCGGGTTAATCTTATTCCTTAGCCTGTTGATAATTATACGCAACAGTATTTTGTTTGATGTGACTTATTTAAACTTATAGTCTAAAATTTTCGCATCTACTGCACCTCTTTCTTTGGTATGCTATGAAAAATAGAGTTACAGAGATCTTCTGGAATTTTCCCAGTATTGTATATATTTTTTTGAATAATATTGAAGTTCATCATTACCATCTTTACGGGACTGAAAAAAATAGCCCGAGAACCATCTTTACGGACTGTAAAAATAGCCACTGCGTTTTCTGAAACACAATAATCTTGAGTATTAATCCGGTGTTACCGTTTTTTCAAGTGTCATTTACGAGAGTACGGCCCTTAAAAGGGTAAATTTGGTGCAATTATTGTGAAATCTTTTTTTTTGTGCATAAAATGGTTGTTTATCACCTTAAAATTGTTTCACAAAACAATCATAATTGGAATTTTATTGTAATTACTCATTTTTTGCCTCATATCATAAAATATTTTACAAAGCCATATAGCGTTTTTAAATCTTTGATAGCCATTTCTCTATAATTTGAAAAAAAAAATCTATTACAGTGTAACTTGTTTCCCTTCAGGATGAATAAACAAGAGGGATTTTGCACTACCACAATTCAGGCATGCTTTAGGGACATATAACACAAATTAATCCGGGGGTTACAGTTTTTTCAATAAACATTTACAGGAGTTATGGCCCTTGAAAGGTCATCGGGTGCAATTTTTCGTGAACTCATTTTTGTGCATAAAATGATTGTTTTCACCCTAAAATTGCTTCAAATGCAATAAAAAAGTGGAATTTTATTGTCATTTCTCATATTTTTGCCTCATATCATAAAATATTTTACAAAGCTATATAGGTTTATAAATCTTTGATAGCCATTTTCTCTATAAAAAATGAAGTCCCCCCCAAAAGGGGTGTGCAAATTTAAGCTGCATTTGAGAGTGCCTCATCAGAGGAAAGAAAACTGCAAGAAGCTGCTGTAAACCCTTTAGACATTTGATTCTGGGTTCTTTCAAAGATCATTCACAAAATGCCTTGCCCCCCCCCCCCCCCCCCCCCCCCCCCCCCCCCCCCACATCAGAGTATTTGCTATCTGCTCAAGACCAACTTCCTTCTGCTCTGATCAAATTTTTTTTCTACAACTCCTATCCAAGCAAGTGCAGGACATATGAGTAGTAGGTCTGAAAGACTTGTACGTTCCATGGCCCAAGATGTTTGATATAATGGTCACCCTTTTGGACAATGGAAAATGCCTAAACATTTACTTCTGGGGATGACTGTGAGGCATTTGACTGGAAAATTTTCAGATTATAAACATCCTTAAACCGCTTTGGACATTGCGCATCCCACCCACACCTTTTTGGAACTGGAGACTGCAATGTGCGACAGTGTTGTTGAAATGCTCCACAAATCTTCCTTCTGCCGCATTGCACATCCAAAAATCACCCATTTTTGCTGGGATAATTTCGATCTCACAGAGGAGACCACTGATGGGTCTGGCACCAACACCTACTCATGGCATCATGATCCAAAAAATAAAAGAAGGAAACTTGGAAAGAAAAATAGAGCAACAAAATGTCACGACTGAAAAACAAAAGAAAAGGTCAGCAACTTTCAAACCATCCAAATTCACCTTGCTTTGGGAACTGGAAGAGCAGAACCTTCTCTGACTGTTTCCACACAACAGTAGAAAACAATCAAGAAAGACAAACTGCACCAAGATAATTTTCTGTGGTGTTCTGTAGGAAGAAGTTGAATTCAGACGAAGAACGTTTCCATGGCTGGAAAGGTTGGCTTTCCATCAACAACTCCAAACCCCCAAAATGAAATAAACCAACATGCCTTCAATTGTTGAATATATGCCTGTCATCAATACTCCCATAAAAGAAGCAGCTACAGTACAGAAGGTGCTTACAACTACTTTGGAGGCAACACAAGAGCTTGGTCACCATATACATTTTAACATTTTACCTTGCTGTAGCAAAAAAAGCTTACGATATTCTGGCAAAACCCACAGCTTCACAAACAGTCATTATTCACCTGGGTGTCTTTCACACCATAATGTCATATCTTGGTGCCCTGGGAAAGCTCCAAAGTGGATCTGGTTTGAAGAAATTGTGACCGAAGCAGGGCTATGTGCACATGGTTCTATGGATAGGGTTATAGGGGAAAAACTACAACAGGGCTATACGAGTGCATGTGTCTGTTTTGGGGGCTCTAGAGAGATTTTCTGCTTGCAAAATTTGAGCAGGACACGGATTCAAAACTCAGAAAAAGACCCATGTCTTACATAAAGGAATTCACCGAAGGAATTTCAACCCATACAGCTAAAAAAAATTCTCCAGTCAACTGTGTATTCTGAGTTATTTTCCAGTATGAAGCCTTAAAAGAGAGTGTCCGCCAGGAAAGTACGAAAAACTGCACAATACTGGATCCAATACATGGACAAGTTTGGCTTCTCCTCCAGTTTTCTGCGAGCTACAAAGACAAACAACTTTCTTCTTCTTTATAATCTGTTTAAAAGAACTGTGCCCACTGCTTTTTACCATGAATCACCACAATTATGCCAAGTACTCAGTGTATATTTTGTGTCACTAGCCAACCTGATTCATTCCCCCCCAGGGGCAAAGAAATGTTACAAGATAATGGATTTAGTGTCTCCAGATCAAGGACGCCTGCTGAAAGAATAGCAGTTGAAATGACCATTGAACAAACAAAAACAAACATGCAAAGACAAAAGGAGGTATTGTTTTGGGTTCAGCAAGAGGTCTTCCAAGCTATTACCGTTGGGGTGTAACAAGACACATCGAGCAGATATTTATCAGCAACCCAAAGAATGATCAGCAACAACAACTGTAAAGGATATAGACACCCACAAAAAATTGAGCCTTGCAGAAAAAAAGACAAAGTGAAAAGCGAGTGCAAAAAGATCCTCCGGCATTTTTAGCATTTATCAATCCCTTTGAAGTTGAAGATGGTCCCGGTCAGTCTAGCTTCAGGAATGAAAGTGCAAGAGGATGTTTCTGATGACCTGCTAGCCGTGGGAAAAAACAGGAAAAAGATTGTTTGAAAAGTTTTGTTGAAAAAAAGACTGTAGGAAAAGACTGTAGAATTTCACAAGCCATTAAAAAAGAACAAGACCAAGACATTTGCATCAAATTTAGGAAAGTGGTAACAGTGAAAAAAAGACATGAACGTGGTCAAAATCAAGGCACAAAGAAATTTATTTGCCAGCTTCTTGTTTGTCCCCAAAAGCACAGTGTTTATCTTCAAAAGTTCTTCAATATCCTCTAACACCTACTCCATGGTCCCCTGGCTTCATCAGATGGTTTACCTCTGAAGACCAACAAAGCAACCCTGTTGCACAAGCTCACGCCTGACAATTCATTAATTTTTCGAGGATTATGCAAAAAAAACAAACACCGTTCGCCTGACAATTCATTAATGTTCGAGGATTATGCCAAAAAAAACAAAAAACACCGTTAAAATTGTTGATGGGAATGCACGTTACAAACTCTGCAGCAATCCCAAAACATTTGGTGAAGTAGCCAAACTTACATTTTCCTCCTTACCACAAGCAGCTTGTGTACACTTTGTGACTGATACTTACATGAAGATCAACAATTTT
>NW_027625089.1:0-22253 GCF_034508935.2 Berghia stephanieae
TAAATAAATAAAACTTTTGTTGATTATTTAAAATGATGGAAAGTGTGTTGAGGAAATATCAATTACTCTCATTAGTGATTAGATATATACCCCATCCGAAATCTTGAAAGTTGCTGTTGGCCAGGGACCCCTTGTAAAGCGCTTTGAGCACGTTTAGTGGATATTGGGCTATATAAATGCTCAATAAATAAAGAATAAATACAACAAACTTTGCCACATTCATTTAAAGAATATAAGTGATAAATTAGGGAGCAGGTAATGTTGTAAGATAAAAATCTAAAACAAATTATGTGCGCATGGAACATAGAGCGCGACATTATAATAAGGCAGAGAAGTCGTGACCTACCACCTTCTACTCTTCCGATTCCAAACGCCTTGGAAGTGTTATCCAACCAGTCCTTCGGAAAACGAAAAATGAATAGGTTATATATTGGATCATAAGGCTATGTGGTCTTGTGGTATGACACTCGCTTTCGGATAGGAAGGTCCTGGGTTCGAGCCTCGCGCTCGCCGTATAGTTGAGTCCTTGGAAAAGGCTACTTTACTCACATTCTCTCACCGTACTCAGGTGTAAAATGAGTACCTGGTCGTTAACAGCGTTGTCTTTGTCCGAAAAATTGTAATATCGCCTAACAGGCGTTAAGTCCGTCCTACATAAATGTTGCTGTTGACCAGGGACCCATTGTAAAGCGCTTTGAGCACATATAGTGGATATTGTGCTATATAAAACTCAATTTTTAAAAAATGTTAAGGTGGCATAATTATTCTAGTCGCAAGACCATAGGATTACGCGAAGTAAAAGAGCAAGAATGGATAATCTTTATAGATGATTATCATGTATTTAGACGGAGAAATAAGATGCAATCACACTGAAACCAGAAAATCAATTACACAAGGTATGTGATTAGTCCTCCGGGAGTGTGGTTAGACACTTCCAATGAGATAGGAACCCATCTTTTGACACATCACACTTTTGTCCCCTGTTGATTCAGATTTTTAAAAAAAATATTTTAAAATGAGCTTTTATATAGGGCAATATCCACTAAATGTGCTCAAAACGCTTTACAAGAGGTCCCTGGTCAACAACAACATTTAACATGTAGGACGGGACATGACGCCTGTTAGGCGATATTACAATTTTTCGGACAAAGACAACGCTGTTTTTACGGCCAGGTACTCATTTTACACCTGAGTACGGTGAGAGAATGTGAATAAAGAGCCTTTTCCATGGACTCAACTATGCGCCGAGCGAGAGGCTCGAACCCAGGACTTTCCGATCCGAAAGCGAGTGTCATACCATGAGACCACATAGCCGCACTTAAGCCAAGACAACATAAAGATATGCAAGACAATACAGACATAACAGTGGGGATTGATAACAAAGGACGTATAATGAATCAGTGAGACTCCCCCCCCCCCCCACCACCCCTCTTGTAATAACAAATTCCAATGTGATAAAATCATTTGAAAACACGTCACTGTCAACCCGTAAGCCCCTTTGGCGATTGTATACAAACATGACAGAATTGTGCAAAAACATTTATAATATAATACAAGCAAATACAATTACAAATCTAGGAAAAGAGGAAGAAGAAGCGGGTGGTGATGAATAAGAATAGTAGCAGTAGTAGTAGTAGTAGTAGTAGTAGTAGTAGTAGTAGTAGTAGTAGTAGTAGTAGTAGTAGTAGTAGTAGTAGTAGTAATAGTAGTAGTAGTAGTAGTAGTAGTAGTAGTAGTAGTAGTAGTAGTAGTAGTAGTAGTAGTAGAAGAAGAAGAAGAAGAAGAAGAAGAAGAAGAAGAAGAAGAAGAAGAAGAAGAAGAAAGCAGGAGGAGGAGAAAGAGAGGAGGAGCAAGGAGAAAAAGAAGAAGAGAAGAAGAGGAAGAGAAAAGAAGAAGAAGAAGAAGAAGAGAGAGAGAAGAAGAAGAAGAAGAAGAAGAAGAAGAAGAAGAAGAGAGAAGAAGAAGAAGAGAAAGAGAAGAGAGGAAGAGAGGAGGAAGAAGGAGAAGAAGAAGAAGAAGAGAAGAAGAAGAAGAAGGAAGAAGAAGAAGAAGAAGAAGAAGAAGAAGAAGAAGAAGAAGAAGAAGAAGAAGAAGAAGAAGAAGAAGAAGAAGAAGAGAAAAGAAGAAGAAGAAGAAGAAGAAAGAAGAAGAAGAAGAAGAAGAAGAAGAAGAAGAAGAAGAAGAAGAAGAAGAAGAAGAAGAAGAAGAGAAGAAGAAGAAAAGAAGAAGAAAGAAGAAGAAAAGAAGAAGAAGAAGAAGAAGAAGAAGAAGAAGAAGAAGAAGAGAAGAAGAGAAGAAGAAGAAGAAGAAGAAGAAGAAGAAGAAGAAGAAGAAGAAGAAGAAGAAGAAGAAGAAGAAGAAGAAGAAGAAGAAGAAGAAGAAGAAGAAGAGAGAGAAGAAGAAGAAGAGAAGAGGAGAGAGAGGAGAGAGGAGAAGGAGGAGAGAGGAGGAGGGAGGAGGAGGAAGGAGAGGGAGGAGGATGAGGAGGAGGAGGAAAATGTGAGCTTTAAAACAATTGATTTTCCTTTATCATCTTGAAACTACGATAGTTCTCCGTCAGAATTTTGAAGTAATTCTAGCCTATCTATTTTACGCATCAATTCCTGATGTTAACACAATTTATTAAAACATTATCGGAAATACCAATTAAACAAACAAATCGCTTACTTTTATTAACACCTTGTGTTTTGCTTTAATTTTAAAAAGATATTTATCTAGCCTATGTGCACATACTTGCAGTGAGTTGCAGCTCCGATTATCGAAATAAATATAGATAATTAAAAAATTGAGCTTTTATATAGCGCAATATCCACTAAACGTACTCAACGCGCTTTACAAGGGGTCCCTGGCCAACAGCAACATGCAACATGTAAGACGGGACATAACGCCTGTTAGGCGAAATTACAATTTTTTCGGACAGAGACAACGCTGTCAACGACCAGGTACTCATTTTACACCTGAGTACGGTGAGAAAATGTGAGTTGAGAGCCTTTTCCAAGGACTCAACTATGCGCCGAGCGAGGCTCGAGCCCAGGACCTTCCGATCCGAAAGCGATTGTCATACCACAAGACCACATAGCCGCACAAGTGTCGGCTTGTTTTAACATTGTTATAATGAAAGATATTTTGCATCTGTTTCAATCTATTTCCATTACAACAATGATCCCATAACAATTTTGGTACACGATGATAACTATAATTACAATTTTCACCACACTCGCTTAGTGTCTCTAACTCCTTCAATCAACTGCCGAAAATAATGAACTGTTTATAAAAATCATAATTTGCGCAGAGCAAGAAACGAAAGACATTATAATGACTAATTATTGAGAAGATTGGTTTGGTAGGAGTTAGAGATAAGTGGTTTACTATAATATATAGCATTATACCAATGAATAGATTCAAAGTGATTGCGTTGAAATTACTTTCTCGCCTTCATTACTTTAATTGTGTACAAATTCCAGTAATATATCATAAATAACAGTGATTTTAAGAACCAAACTTTAAAGGACCACCTAAGCGATGTCCTGCGTCAATGACATTAAGTGTTAAGATGACGTTGTCTTTACCTTCAGCACAGTTAAATAAACACATCTGCCCAACCCAAGTGTATCCAAACGAACATTCTGTTAGAAGAAATAATCTTTTACAATACAGAATGGATCTCAGCGCGGCCTTCGTAAAGTTATGGACTGACACTGACCAAAACATGACGTCAAAAAGCCAGTCTTTTGCCACAAAAGAAAACAAATCGTGAGTTGTATTCAATAGTTCAACCAATGAAATAACTTGTTTCTATGAGCTCTACTAACGACAACTCACTAGGCGGTGCAAAAACCAATTAATGACGTCAAACTGCCAGTCCTTTTGGATTTCAGTGTCAGGCTATAACATAACGATGGCTACGATCTCAGCCAGTTTGAGTTGAAAAACTGTAGCTCTACAATTATGCCACTTTCTAGCAAATGATTTCAAAGTTGAGTCTAATACTAAACTAGGCGTTATGTCCTGAAGATGGCTCAGCGTAACAATTACTCGTCTTGTCACAAATCTCAAGTGATATTAAGCGTGGTCTGTGGGGATGATGGGTGTCAGAGATTGTGGAAAATTCTGGTCCCCAAGTTGTGTCAACTCAACTCATATGTGAATGAATACCTGGCTATAGGCGTTGACCGATAGTTTAAGAGGCGGCTCATTCCCATGACTGGATGGTCGGACTTAAGGGATGCAACTTTCACAAAACGTTGCCATATATCTTATCTTATCTTACTAAAGGCTTACAAGGAATTATCCTATAAATGCCTTATACAATAGTTTATAATTACAAAATCTCATATAGCTTTCATTGTATCATTCACAGACAGTTTTACACAACTTTGAATGTCAGGAAAATGTATCAATACAGCAAAATCGAAAAATACAATCATAGAATACTGGTAATTGAAAACTGGTCAATATCGAATGAATCATAAATGTACAAAGTTCATAGTACAATGAAATATTAATGACAAAAATAATCATGAAAGCAACAACGTTAATAAGCATAAATTATTCTCTGATAAATTATGATTTTACATTGTTTCAGATGTCATGCATTTCACTGGTCAACATTGACAAACCAGTCTACAAAATCATGAAATTAATGGAAACAATTATATCCACATGACAATTTAAAGTTTAAAAGATAAATAAATTAATGGATAAATAACTAAACAAACAAACAAACAAACAAATAAATGAATAGATAAATAAATATATAAATAAAGATCTCGGCGATTGGCTTTCTTTATCAGCTCATACAGCGTCAACCCTTTCCATTCTTTGATGTCATCCAGTCACAATGTCCTTCGTCTTCATCTTCTTCTTTGACCTTCCACCGTACCTTGCATAAATGTTTTTCACAAGCTGCCATGTCTGACCAGATGTCCAAACCATGCAAGTTTTCATCTTTTAACCATTGCAAGCAATGGGTCATCCTGTCTTCCTGCTAGCTTTTCCACATCTTCAAGATCATCCTTATTAGTTTTGTGTTCCAGATATGATACTCGTAGGACTTTCCTGTAACTCTTCCTCTCGAGCACATTGATTCCCCCCTTGTTTCCGCTTTCATTGTCCAGGCTTCATAACCACATAGTAGCACATATGTGACCCACCGTTTCAAAACGATATTATGTCGGGATGAACAAGGTGCTAAAAATCCAATCAATAACCACAAACATGAAATTTGGGGTTTATTTCTTCCCGTTATTCTATAGAATAAATACTAATTCTTTATTGCAATAGACTCGGAGTTTTCTTTATTTTAGTTCTAAATTTACTTTTTTAGGTCCTATTCATCCCGACGTAATACCGTTTCGAGACGCGGGTCATATATAGTACAAATGACCTGTGCAGTCTACATTTTGATTGAAAGCTCATCTGGCTTTTCCAAATCTTGTTGAGTCTCGCCATTACCGCCGTCGTCATGCGCCTATACTTGATTTGCTTTTTGTTCCACTCATTCCATCCTCGGCCAAGATATTTGAAGGTTGTAGATAGGCTGTTGCAGCGTCTCGCCATTTAGGGTGAAATTAGCATTGGCATCGCCTCGGCTTTTGACTAGAATCTGCGATTTATCTGTGTTGATTTCCATACCGTACTTAGTACACACAAAAAAAAAACAACATGCGACTGGTACTGTATGAAATAGATATGGCCTGCTGTTTGATTAAATGAAATATTATAAAACGCATTGAGCATGACAAGTACGTGGAAATGCGCTATCTTTATAAATATTCACATTATTTTTTTTTTACTGCGCGATAGACAGTTGTAAAAAAAAGAAAAAGAAGACTTTCAACGATATGTGTAAAAAAACCCCCAAAAACTCTGAAACACGAGAAGTCAATTCTTTCTATCACGAAATGGGTTTAGGAATTAGATTACGGGTGAGAAAGGATCCATTCATAATCTATGGGATGGGTACTTTTCTAAGGCTCGCCATCATCTCAGTTATTCATATTTATAGACATTTAAGATTTCCCCCTTGAAAAATCTCTCTTTGTGTTCTTTATTTTAATTGTGACCGAATCTCAATTTGGTATCAATTGAAGTAGTTTTTTTGTTTCAATTGATACTTAGATTAGGCTTTTTCCCAATTCAACTAAACATGTTGAGGGGACATCTTTAAATGTTTGAATAATCGACATAACGAGTTTTGGAACACCACTTGTCATCATATGTCTCGTCTATCTTCTAATGTTTGGCTGTCAGACAACGTGCTTGTCAAGGGTGTGAAAGCATTGCGATAACCGAGATTTATTGCCGACCAACGCACTCTTAACTCTTAGCTCTTAACTGCCAGGTTATTTACAATTGAGCTCATGGTCAGTGTGATATGAGATATGGATACATCCTAGAATCCTATTCAGTCGGATTTGGCCTTGACTGTATGATGTGCCAGATATAAATGGATGCTTTTTTATCTTCTCAATTTGTGACCTACCTCTTCAGTACAGTAGTTTGGCGTGGAGGGAGGGGGGGGGGGGATTCGAATGTAGAATATTCTAATTTTCGTTAAAAAACAAACAAAACGTGCTGGTATAATTTCGGTCTGATATTCGAACGCCATTATAGGCCTGATTTAATATTGTTAAAATGGACAATATTTTTTCGTTGGTTTGAGAGTAATTCTATAACAACAGTGAGTCCATAAAACGTTGTTTACCAGGCATGCAGATATATGTACATACACGTCGCTATTTACTTATAATATAAGTCTTGGTTAACTTAATAATACAAAATAATTATTGTATTTTATATTATATGTTTTCCACGTTAATTTGTGTACTGCTGTGCTAACGAAGGGTTTGAACCCGAAACGTCCATTGTCTGTATGAATTTTCCCATACGAAGCCTCTCCATCTTCACTCTTTCGTTAGTATTTTCACGATCACAGGCTTCAGGCAGCGCTACCGTTTTCTATAAGGCATAATATTATACGATTTTCGACCGATACAGGGAATTATGTTGACCCGAGAGAACGAAAGATCAAATCTACAACTTCTTTCCTCGAGGTTAAGAAATTACCGAATTTATATAAAAATCGTATTATAACACCCTTTTCTCATAAAATAAGAAACTTAGAGAATACAAGATAAAATAGTAAAATTGAATGGATTATAACACAATAAATCATTTGATTGCCTACGACATCATCGGTAGGTCAGTGATTACTTATTATCTGGACTGTAATAATAATAATAATAATAATAATAATAATAATAATAATAATAATAATAATAATAATAATAATAATAATAATAATAATAATAATAATAATAATAAGAATAAGAATAATAAAGTTTATTTGTATAGCGCCCATCCCCGTTGACAAAACAGCTCGAGGCGCACAAAATTGTAAAACATCATTATAAACATTATTATACACAAACCCATTTATACAAGCGCGCTCACACATACTCTCACAACATACACACACACACACACACACACACACACACACACACATTATTTGCACTAAAACATGCATATTCATAATAGACGAAACATTTTTTTATAGGAACAAAGAAGTGAGGGGCTGTTAAAATAATAGAAACGCAATAATATTTATTGTCACTTTTGTGGAAGTCGGAAATATGTTTCTACATTTTAATGAAACATGTTTAGGAAAAAGCCAACTTGATTGTCGATTCAAATCAATTAGAATTTACGCTTGTTATATTAATGTAAATGTTGCTGCTTGGAGCTCGAAGAAATAAAAATCAATCTGAAATTGAATGCAAGCTTCAATTTGATATACGAAAACAGATAAAATAGACGTTTCGGGGTTCCCCTTTATCAACAAAACAGAATGAATTAAACACTACAGACGAATGAGATAATATCCCAGTTGTCTGTAGTGTTTCATTCATCCTGTTTAGTTGATAAAGGGGAAACCCAAAACGTCCATTTTATCTCTTTTCCTATATCAAATTGAAGCTTACATTCAATTCCAAATTGTTATACGTTGCTTGTTTTATGATAACCATATAATTCTATTATTTAATTTTCTTCATGTCGACTGATATATTGTTCGACGTTTCATCTTCCTAAACACCTGTCTTGATATGTCATGGCGTTAAATAGATGCCGACGACCGGCTGTCGGTTCATTCATCCACAGACAACGGGTAAAAAAAAGCTAAATGTTTGAATACCGTGAAAGTGTTTTCAGTCAACCAAGGTCTTCTATATATGCACATGTTGGAAAAGGCGGTGCGCAATGATTTCAAATTGACCAAATCACGCAGTCAGTGTATCCTTTTTAGTAGAGTAGTCTCAAATAGGGAATCGTAGATGAAAAATAATTCCTCAGCTCTTTTTCCTTTTCAAGCTTGAAACTGAAATATTATACTTATACCAGAATATTATTTAAAAATCATTGATTGATAAATTATGTCTTTGTAAACATAAAGCTCGTATTAAATGCAAAACAACGAACGGAAAAGTCGACCTGATAGGTCGGTAGGATTGGCACTTCTTTTTAAGCTTTCTGGCCTGGTAGCTATATAGAATCAGGGTTGCCATTTTGGCCCTTTTTGGGGCCAAATCCGAGATTTTTGGCCCTTTTCAAACACAGTTGGGCTCCCATATATCATTTGGCCCTTTGGCCCTTTTTTGGCCCTTTTGGAGAGTGATTGCCCCAAACGAACTCAACTACATAGCCTTTAGTTCAAAATGAATCCACATCAAGAAAACTGATATGTACATGCACACATCGATATTCGTAGTATTACTGATTCGAGTGTTTGAGACATTGATCTGGCACCAAAACCCTCCTCGACCTGTCTCTGCAAGGAGCTTGCATGTGCTGAGTGCTGATTAATTACACGAGACAAGGAATCTGACAACGGACGGCGATGACTTGGAGTTCGGAAATTGAGAGGGGGGTTGCGTCAGGTCGGCACTTAACACCGCGCCCTCCCACTCCCCAAATGCCTGTATGATTGAAAAACAATGGAACTGCCTTGTTCGTGGAATTTGGGTACAAGTTCACAAATGAATGTAGTAAATATGTACTGGAATTTGTAGCCAATGAACAGCAACGCCAAAGTGTGGAAGAACGGGTGCGTCACACCAAAGAAAGATGCCTGTCCATGTTAGAGGTTGCTTGTGAGCAAGTCAAACTAAGACTTCCGTCGACAAAGGACATGTTCAAATGACTCAGTCAGCTTAGTCCAACAAAAGTCCTTAACCAAGTGGACAAACCTGCATTCAGCAGCCTACCCTGCCTTCATTTGGTTAAATCAGATTTGGTAGAGGATCAATACAGACTTCTCACTTTTATTGACTGGTCAGATGTGGAAGATTTCAAAACCACAGGACTGCCAAGTGACACCCATAAATTTTGGTTTGGAGTTATGAAAACACCTGGATTTGAAGAGCTAGGTCAATATGTGATGAATTGCCTCATTGTTCCGAGCAGCAATGCAGTCATCGAGCGTGTCTTCTCATTGGTAACGGCCACAAAAACAAAGCCCCGCAACCGAATGGGAGTACTTTGTCTTGATGCAATAATCAGGATCAAATCTCATCTTCAGCAACGATCCAAATGCTGTAAAGATTTTGTGGCCACAAGCAAGATGATTGCACTCCATAACACAAAGGTGCTGTACACCAAATCAGATGAGAACGATGAGGAACAGCAGGAAGAGTGCATTAAGCAATTCCTATAGATTGGATAACGAATATTTAATGTAAATACTTTATTTTCTTTTCCACTTTGAATGTATTTAAACGTAAATAGAACTTTATTTCAGAATTATTCGTTCGTTCATATAAGTTGTGATTAATTGGAATGACATGCGGTGAAAATATACAAAATTAGTATCAGGAGCTACGGAAACCCACAATGTCGTCGAAAAGTACAGGATCACTCAGGTCTGTGATAAGGAAAATGTGTCCCAAGTTGAAACAATGGAAGAAATCACTTTAAAATTTTGTTGGAGATAGGTAGGGCAAAACTGTACACTTTGTGGACCAAGGCCACCCACCCACCAACCATCCTTCACCAAGAGCAGTTATGGCAACCCTTTGGATATGTACAATCTGAGTCTGGCAACACGCATACGATCCCACTTTGCACGTAAGCTCACTCCTCTTTATTGTTCACACATGTTTGTATGATTATCTGTATTCGGATATACATTCTGTAACGTTTAGTGAACATTTTCCGTATACAGGCAAGACGTGTTTTTGTTGTTGTGACATTTCTCTTCAATTTTTACCGATTTCAAGGATTTACACCTCTTATTTCAATTCAATTTTTATTCAAGGATTTTTGTACAACACGTAAGATACCATTGTGATATTGCTTTAATTATATTTTATACGGTTTTGACATCATTTTTATCGAAATTGTTTCGGACTATTTTACAATGTTTCACCAAGACCCCGCCATTTTTACTCGTTCTCACAACCAATTTTTACTGTCGGCTGTCGTTGGACTTTTATTCACCCTGCGCTTTTATTGTTTACAAATTGAAAACACACATTCCGACCTCAAACGTGAACACCATTACAATCAACAAAAGATTGTCTGTAAACGTGGTGGTCGACGTAAACAACATGTAATTGAAACAACAGTCCCGCGACGTCCAGTGAACTGTCATCGTTCAACTCGACCACCACAGACGTTAACAAAAATATTGACAAATGACACAAGACCAAGTCATGGAAATCATAACATTTGTATTGGCCATATTAACGCACAGTCATCGAGAAACAAGACATTCGATATAATCAATGTCATAGATCAACACGATATCGATATTCTATATATAACTGAATCATGGTTGCGTCAGTTCGGTGATGAACCTATAATGAAAGAAATGACACCTCCCGGCTACAAGATGGAATCGTTCCCAAGAAATGGACGATCAGGAGGGGGGATCGCCATCATATACAAACACGCTCTTTCGTCTAAAATACAAAACAGGCCAATTTCGTTCAAAAGTTTCGAGTGTGTCCAAACCACATTGACCTACCCTCAAATTTCATTTTTAATCACTTGTATCTACAGACCACCCCCAAGCAAAAAGAACAAACTGAGACAGAATGATTTTGCTGACGAATTTTCAGATTTTGTATCAAAAGACACATCAAATAAGCGAAAAATTTATATCGGCGATTTTAATATTCAGTTTGATGTTGATCAGAATAGTCTCGTTAAAATTATAAAAAATATGCTGAATGAACATGGCCTCACTCAGTTAGTGACCTCTCCAACTCAAAGATTGGGGCACATCTTGGACTGGTTCATCATTGACACACCCTCGCTTGTTGAATCAATTAAAAATATCAAAAAAGTAATTTCAGACCACAATCTGATTCCGGCAACTCTCAAATGCATCAAAGAGAAAGCAAAGAAAGTCAAGATAGTGTCTAGGGATACCAAAAAAATAGACATTAGTTCCTTCAAAAACAATCTGTCAGAGGAACTAGGAAGAATGGATATACCATCAGCACAGAAAACAGACGAGGTACTGCGCAACGTCATCGACAGGCATGCGCCAAAGACAACTAGAATAATAAATTCCAGGAAACCGTCTCCGTGGTTTAACCAGAGTGAAAAAACTGCCAAAAGGGAAAAAAGGAATGCAGAGGCATCGTGGAGAAAATCGGGCCTTGAGATTGACCGGCTGATATATATAGCAAAAAAGCATAAGTATAAAACCACCTGCAAAAGAGCAAAAAGAAACTATTATAACACAAAACTGTCATCAGTGAGGGACACTAAGGAATTTTTCTCTGTTTCAAAGGAACTTTTAGGGGAAGAAGAGGGCATGTGTCTACCCACTAATATCCCGGTAGAAAAGCAGCCGGATGCATTTTCAGATTTCTTTTCGGGAAAAATATCGAAAATTCGGAACGATTTGGACCTCGTGCAAAATGAAGATATAAATTTCCACCCTTTTTCGGTTCACAGGGATTCTCTTGTTTTAAAGAAACAACTGAAGAAGAAATTTCTAAAATAATTTTTTCATCTTCCTCGAAGTCATGTGATTTAGATCCTTTACCAACTAATATTTTGAAATTATGTCTTCCTGAATT
This sequence comes from Berghia stephanieae, assembly GCF_034508935.2. Classification (NCBI taxonomy): domain Eukaryota; kingdom Metazoa; phylum Mollusca; class Gastropoda; order Nudibranchia; family Aeolidiidae; genus Berghia; species Berghia stephanieae. Next base: position 12,093 of record NW_027625089.1, read on the forward strand.
GTTACCTTGCATAACTTATATTATAAATCAGTCACTTATCTCAGGACAAGTCCCAGATATCTATAAACATGCAATTGTAAAGCCTCTCATAAAAAAGCAAAATCTCAATGTAAATGACCTTAGTAACTACCGTCCCGTCTCAAATCTGCCATTTCTTTCTAAAATCCTTGAAAAAGTTGTACTCAGACGTCTTTCACAACATCTCCATGAAAACAATCTATGGGAAAAATTTCAGTCAGCTTATCGTTCTTACCACAGCACAGAAACTGCTCTGTGCTGTGTTGCGAGTGATTTGCTTGATGTTTTAGATAAAGGTTCTGTTTCTCTTCTGACATTGTTAGACCTTTCGGCGGCGTTTGATACTATTGATCACGGTATTCTCATTAAACGACTTAATATAACCTTTGGCTTGTCTGGGACTGTCTTGCAGTGGTTTGAATCTTATTTAGATGGCAGAAAGCAACAGGTTATGATTTTAGATAAACTTTCTCGTCAACATACATTGTCTTTTGGTGTTCCTCAAGGCTCTGTTTTGGGTCCAATTCTTTTTGTTTTGTATACTTCTCCATTATCTAATGTCATCACTGGTCATGGGCTGCGCTATCATCTCTATGCAGATGATACGCAACTTTATGCTACTGATAAAACTAAAAATCTCGAAAATATTGTGAAACGTGTGGAAGAATGTGTGACGGATGTGAAAGAGTGGATGGATGCAAACAAGTTGAAAATGAATGAGTCAAAAACAGAAGTGATGATTGTGGGAAATAGAGGGCAGTTGAAGGTGAATGATGGTCTTGAGGTGTTGATTGGGGGTGAAAAGATCAAAGTTTCAAAGACTGTGAAAAATTTGGGTGTCTATTTTGATTCAGAAATGAAAATGTCAGCTCACATTTCTGCTCTCTGTAAATCTTTATACTTTCAATTGAAGAAAATCAGTTCGATCCGTCAGTATATTGCAATTGGAACATGCAAAACATTGGTTGTTTCCCTCATTTTTTCGAAACTAGACTATTGTAACTCGCTGCTTGTCAACTTGCCTCAGGCTTCTATTAAACAATTGCAACTACTGCAAAACAGTGCAGCAAGATTAGTTTTTGGCAAAAAAAATTTGATCATGCAACCCCTTTGTTGGCCATTGAAAAGCGCACATATTACAAAGCAGCGTGTCTTGTTTATAAGTGTTTGGCTGGTATAGCACCGGCATATCTCACAGATCACGTGGTCATGTGTAAATTTGAAAATTACACTTTAAGATCATGTAATGACCAAACGAAAATTTCGGAAAAAAGATCAAGAACAAAATTTGGTGATAGATCGTTTGCTTGTTTCGGCCCCAAGATTTGGAATGAACTACCACGTGGTCTGAGGGAGTGCAAGTCTTTACCTACTTTTAAAAAGAATCTCAAGACACATTTTTACTGTATTTGTTTTTCTTGACTCTATATGAATCCTTGATTTGGCTATGAATTGTTATTGTTGTTATTATTTTATTTTTTTATTTTTTCACTTAAAATTGATATTTATATTGTAAAGTGCCCAGAGCTTGTGTTTTACACGAGAATGAGCGCTATATAAATGTGTATTATTATTATTATTATTATTATTATTATTATTATTATTATTATTATTTTGGCTCCAAACCGTCTCATTTGGTCCTTTTCTTGTCAAAATCTGGCCCCACGACAAAAAAATCACCTGGCAACCCTGATATAGAAGGCCTTGAGTCAATGCATCTCAGAGTCCATTGGCGCATGTACTTACAAATAGGACGGGCAAAGCAATCCCGTGGGAATTTGTTTTGGATAAATAATTGAGGTCCTCCTTTTTGTACTTAAGATGTAAATGTCAAAATTTTGATCCTGGAAGACTTTATCATGATAAACATCGACGGTCAAGCTAAGCCAGGACTTGAGTTTAAAATCGTTCCATAGCGCAATATAAACTAAATGAGCTCAAATCGGCTTACAAGTGGTCCCAAGAAATAATAGCATCACTTTACATCGACGAGACGTATCGCTTTTAAGGCGCTATAGCGCTGTTTCAGACCAGGTACTGATTTTACACCAGAGTACGGTGAAAGAATGTGTCTTTCCAGGAACACAACTTTGCGCCTTTCATAGCGGAATTCGAACATGGAACCTATAGGTCCGAGGGCAATTGTATATGATATTATGAAAATAAGTCCAACCCCCCCCCCCACACACACACAGACAAAACAACACATAAAAAAACGTTCTACTTGTTAAGTCTTAGATTTATTTATTATCATAAACAATTATAATAATATAATGATATTAAAGGGATGTTCATATAATATTATCAATTTGAACATTTTGCCTCTCCTAAACTTTTCTATTATTCTTATAATCATGGTTAAAAATATATTTTTGTAAATATACAAAATGTTTGATAGCAAGCAATAAACTCGATAAGTAATATTATAGTAAAAGGTAGAAAAGAAAGATGTACAGATAAATCAAACGTACTATCTGAGAGTCAGGTGGGGAAATAAAATTATCTTTATCGTCAAACCTTATATATGTAGCTAATAAAGACTTTGATAAAGAGTATAATTTGAGAATTTATATCAAGTTATATCTGACGGTGACAAGATTATGTTATCAAAAGTTATAGAATAGCTCATAATGGCTGGTTTCATGTTTAGGTACTTCCTGTAATTCTTAATGTGAAGTTCGTTTATATTATTTTTTCTCCACTCAATGGGAGCGAGCTATATTCATGTTTTCGTCCAAGCTGGTCATCAATCACGTAATTTGTTGCTGCACAACGATTGGACATTTCTCAATAAATGTAAACTCGCTGCTGTATTTATGAAAGTTATAAACATACCCATCCCGCTAAGCAAAACGACCAATTGTGATGTTGGGTATTTCTCAAACTGGGAACACTTTTCACTATGTCGGTCATTTTGAGAACATATTCCAATGTGACCAATGACCTCGAGCCATGGAAAGGTAATATCGATCGCTCCCATTCAAATTAGAATGATTGGATGTGTTGGTCGCCTAGCTATGGCTACACCGTTATAACATTTCGAATAAATATGGATGTGTCTTCTGCTCCTAACACTTGCTTGGTCGATGTTAATAAATAAATAAAAATAAAATAAAATTCCCTTTATTCATCCCCAAGGGGAAATTTGTCTTTAGGGTCTATTCCAAGGGAAGACTGGGATAACCCAGCCGCAGAGCGCGCCACAAAGTGAGCTAGGGCGAGGTGACTTGCTTAAGGCAACACAACGGAGCGGCCGGTGATTGAACTCGGTACCACCTTTCGGGTACAAAGCAAAGACCGTGCCGTAAAACTGAGCCACTCTGTCCCTACTCTACACTGAGAAGCATTTTAAGGATAACATTTGTTTTGCGATGATTTTTTATTCATCGAAATCACGGGGGAAATTGTCACGATTGTAATTAAATCTAAGCAGCTGAGTTTGCATATTAGACGTCTATGTGTTTTGTTTCTGTTTTAAAAATTACATATTGCTTTTACTGTATATGATCGGTAGTAACAAAAAGTGACATTAACCATTTGAAATTCCAGCTCAATTGTTGGTTTTATATTATCTAGAGTAAATCTTCTAATGGTGATCTTTATTCTCAAGTTGTGTTGTTTCATTGTTGTTGTTGTTGTTAATATCCACGTTTTACTATGTGGAATTTGTCAATCTTCTTATCGATGGTAGGCGTATCAAAAATCTGAAATCTCGATTTATACCAATCAGAGGTCTGATCCGCCGATCATGAAAATCGAATCTTCAGAGGTTTGATCCGCCGACCATCGTTATGTAGTATAGTCGCATGTATTATTTCACTCAATTTACTAATCTTTTTTATAACTAATTTCTTGCATATAAATTAAGATCCGAATACATCTCTGACAATAAATGGGAGGCTTTCAAATAGTTAGAATAATGGAGAAAGTTTGAACAAGGCTTCTCTCTCTCTCTCTCTCTCTCTCTCTCTCTCTCTCTCTCTGTGTGTGTGTTAGTGTGTGTGTGTGTGTGTGTGTGTGTGTGTGTGTGGCAATTTGTCATTTGGTTACACATTTATAACAATACAATATTGACATAGACACACTCACACAGATGCACACTCGTAACATAGTAGTCATCGAAAATAAAAATTAAATTAAAAAAAAATATGTTAAACATTAGAAAGATAAGTATTCTCCCTCATTTGCATGCGTCACTAATCCGGGGTTAACTACTATAACTCACTGGCTTGCGATTGCCTATGTCTTTTCTTTTTAGATTGACACTAAAGAAAAAAATCACTTGAGATAAATACAATGACTTTATGTGTTTAAAAAAAAATATTTCTTAAAATTGAACAGCAAAGGATAGGTTCTACACACGTTTGACAAGATTAGCTAGTTGGGCGCAAGAAAAAAAGTATCAAAAAGCAGCTTGGCATTGCAATAAGTCGTTTACAAAAAAATTATGTGAAACTAACTAGATACAAAAATACTGGTATTGCCTTTGATACAGAAAAACTTCAGACTCTCAATCAACTTTTTAAAATTAAAGGATTTTTTAAACAGAGCACTAAGGCGTGAATCTGACTATATAGGCAGAGATGGATATTATAAGGGTGGTATACAAGAAAGGACGCCTTACAGGCGGCTAGTACTATATAAAATGGGAATATGCTTCCCCATTTCTTGTAGGGTTAGAAATCGGCAAAGGTTAGACGAAATGAAGTATTATGATATGCACTAAGAATGGTAAATAATGGTAAATCAATTGGATATTGGATACCAGTGCGGCTATGTGGTCTAGTGGTATGACACTCGCTTTCGGATCGGAAGGTCCTGGGTTCGAGCCTCGCTCGGCGCATAGTTGAGTCCTTGGAAAAGGCTCTTTACTCACATTCTCTCACCGTACTCAGGTGTAAAATGAGTACCTGGCCGTTAACAGCGTTGTCTTTGTCCGAAAAATTGTAATATCGCCTGATAGGCGTCATGTCCCGTCCTACATGTTAAATGTTGCTGTTGACCAGGGACCACTTGTAAAGCGCTTTGAGCACATTTTAGTGGATACTGCGCTATATAAAAGCTCAATTTAAATTTTAATTTTTATATTCTCTATATAGATGTTTATATAAAGGATGATTTAAGATGCTAAATATACTGGGTGTCTTCTCCACAATCTTTTCACTAATAAATATTAGGTCACTAACCCCGTACTGTCGGTTCTAGTCTAATGTGTCCATTCCAATTATAGCACCAGGGGTTGTTGTTAAGTGGTAAAGTGTCTGGTCTATTTAAATTTGACATTCTGTAATGACAAAGAAATGTATGACCTGGCAAGGAAAAGGCGGTCGTTATTTTTCTACTGATTATCTTAGATATGTTACATAGTTTCCAGACGAATCTCATGACAACAGCCCCCCCCCCTCCCCCCCCCCCCCCCAAAAAAAAAAAAAAGACAACAAAACAACAAAATAACTCGAGCTGTTATATAGCACTGAATATGCTCAAAGCACTTTACAATGGGGGCCAATCCAACATCAAAACTTAACATTTTGAACGAGAGATGACGCATGTGATGCGCTGTTACAGAAAATAATAATAATATGATAATGCTGAAAACTTATATAGCGCTATAACTCCGAGACACCAGACTGCTACCAGTACTTATAACGTGAATAAAGAGCATTTCCAGGGAATCAACATGTGGTATTCGAGCCGTATTTGGGTGCACGTATTAAGTGCACTCCAAATGCATAATGTACCGTATCTTGCTGCAATGCCTTGTATTAAAAGCCAGCAAGATGGCATATGGCAGCAGCTGCCTTTGTATTTTGTAATTATATTTTATTTCTTCTCTCTCTCGCTCTCTCACTATCTGTCTGTCTGTCTGTCTCTCTCTCTCTCTCTCTCTCTCTCTCTCTCTCTCTCGCTCTCTCTCTTTCTCTCTCTCTCTCTCTCTCTGTGTGTGTGTGTGTGTGTGTGTGTGTGTGTTTGTACGTTTGAAATATATATACACACACACTTATATATATATATAACGTAGGAATGTACCGGAAGACAATAGAAAATACAAATTTCGTGGCGGCGATGGGGGCTCGAACCAATGACCTTACTGGTACGACAACTACTCCGCCTGGCCGAGGACATCGCGACTCTACCGTATGAACTAGCCAAGCGGAGTTGTCGTACCAGTAAAGTCGCGGGTTCGAGCCCACATCGCCGCCGCGAAATTTTTATTCTCTATTGTCTTCTGGCACTTTCCTACTCACTACATTGCGGAATTTCATTCTTTTGTTTTTGTTCGACAAAGAAAAGAAAGTTCCCAAAGTATTCATTATATTCAATTCAGTATTCATTCAATTTGGTAAGGTGAGAAAATCCGAATCTTAATCTTTCAAAGGATACAAGTTTCAACCTCTTACATAGAAACTCACAGACTGGACTTGCTGAGTGCTGTAGAATATAGCAGGTTGACCTCACTCAGCTCTTTGTATTGTTTTTATACAGTAAGTTTTATGATTAGTTCTTTCTAACTGTTATAAATCAGATTATAAACGTGGGTTCAAGGTTAAACGTAGTTTTGTATGTTGGTTCGTTTGCCTGGCGGGTCTTGTGAGTATATTACATAAATGCATAGCATCAATAAAAAACCCCCCAAAAACCCCTCCAAAAAAAAAAACAAAACTAGAGCATTTATATAGCGCAATATCCACTAAACGTGCTTAAAGCGCTTTACAAAGGGTCCTTGGCCAACAGCAACACTAAGCACGTAGGACATGACATGACGCCTGTTAGGCCATATTACCATTTTTTTCGGACAGGGACAATGCTGTTGACGGCCAGGTACTCATTTTACACCTGAGTACGGTGAGAGAAAGTGAGTAAAGAGCCTTTTCCAAGGGCTCAACTATATGCGCCGAGCGAGGTTCGAATCCATCCAGGACCTTCCAATCCGAAAGCGAGTGTCATACCACTAGACCACATAGCCTCACCATTATCACAAAACCGCAACGTATGTACAACCGGGTACAAAAAGATAGCAAGGTTATACAATTGAGAGACAAAGAACTTTTTAAAAACCGAACAAACAAACAATACCGTATGGAAAACTATCCTGAAATAAATACGAGTACAACTCGTCCTCTCACTTTCACTAAAGTCTAATGTAACCCAAGAATGCGCATGCTGTAGAATACGTAGATAGATATGTTGTAATCTATATTTAGAAAAGTAATCTCCGTACATCATCATCAACGCAGTTGGACTTTTTGTACCGTGAGAATTTCCAGGTGAGAATGTGATCCTAATGGAAAGGAGAAAGGAGGCCAGGTGTATTCCACGGAAAAAAGGAAGAGAACAGAGAGGTTACGCCGACAAGAATACAAAGTAAATGGCGTTTGAAAGGGAGTAAGAAGTGCATGTTCAATGTTCTGTACCGTAACGTATGGATCAAAATCAAATCATCTGATTTTGTTATTATCTATTAAGTTCTTCACATATCATGTCATTCAATGAAGTTAACATAGTAGATCTAGTACGTTTTTACCACAGAAGAGCAGTTTTGTGCAAATTCTGAAAAACCCTTGAAATAGGCTATTATTGAAAGGTTTTAGTTGTGTTTATTTGTATAAGTAATTCTTGGGACAGCGTGGCTCAGCGGTACAGTCTTCGCTTTGTACCCGAAAGGTACTGAGTTCGAATACCCGCTACGTTGTGTGGCCTTGAGCAAGCTTCCTCGCCCTAGCTCAGTTTGCGGCGCTGCACTGCGGCTGACGCCTGGGTTATTCCAGTCTTCCCTTGGAATAGACCCTAGAGACAAATTTCCCCTATAGGGTGAATAAAGGGAATTTTATTTCATTTATTTATTTAATTAGGGGTACCAATAATTCAGTTGTTAGAGCACTCGCTTCACACGCAAAAGGACCAAAATCGATAAAGGGGCAGGAGATTTTTACCCCCCCCCCCCCACCCCCTGTCCACCCAGTAATGAATGTGTAACTTTTCCTGTTAGATCTGAGGAAATACTTTTCGATTGACTAGCATCCTATCTAAAGGATAACAAGCTATACCTGATGGTCGTTACAAGCTATAAAATTCTGGATAAACTCCGGCTCCAAGCGCCTAGTGGATCTGATTATTCTTGATTATCCTGTCCATCTATTTTCGACACATTGTCGTAATGTAGTAATACGCTTCAACAGTCATAACGTCACTTCCCTCGTAATGATGCATGGTAACTTAGTAACTGGCTCTAAACAATCGGAACAATGGAGGACGCCCTTATGAAATATTTCTCTGACGAGCATAAAAGCGTATCCAGAGGGAAATAAAACCCATTATAAATCTGATCATGTTTTGACTTTTACACATTCTGATCACAAGACATATGAAAAGTTCTAGCCAGGATGAAGAATAAACTGTACCAATTTTCTTTGTTTAGAACCACAATGGCTGCCGTTGCTGGGCGACGTGACATCAGACTATTGAATCCAATTGACGTAGTAATTCAACAATAGATTAAGAAAATGAGCGGGTCAACATTTTGGGATGATAGATGAAGTAAAGGTAAATTATCTATCTATTAATAATAAGAAATAACAAGAACAATAATAATGATGATAATAATAATAATAATAATAATAATAATAATAATAATAATAATAATACTAATAATAATAATAATAATAATAATAATAATAATAATAATAATAATAATAATAATAATAATAATAGTAATAATAATGATAATAATAATATTTAATAATAATAATAATAATAATAATAATAATAATAAATAATAATAATAATAGTAATAATTAATAATAAATAATAATAATAATAATAATAATAATAATAGTAATAATAATGATAATAATAATAATAATAATAATAATAATAATAATAATAATAATAATAATAATAATAATAATAATAATAATAATAATAATAATGATGATGATAATAATAATAATAATAATAATAATATAATAATAATAATAATAATAATATAAAAAATAATAATAATAATAATTAATAAAATAATAATAATAATAATAATAATAATAATAATAATAATAATAATAATAACAATAATAATAACAATGAGCCCATAAGGAATTGAGTTATCAGACCTGCAAATAAGTGAACGTCGATTATAGATGATTTAGTATATCATTATAGTCAAGTCACCCTTTATTAGGTATAAAATATTCTCACTATTACTATCGTTTGGATTCAAAAAATTAGATAGTTGTTCAAAACCAAAGAAATCACCAAAAGTCTCTGAGCATCTTAATTTCAGGAAGGGCCTTCTTGCCAAGCTACTGTGCGGCTATGTGGTCTGTGGTATGACACTCGCTTTCGGATCGGATGGTCCTGGGTTCGAGCTTCGCGCTCGGCGCATAGTTGAGTCCTTGGAAAAGACTCTTTACTCACTTTCTCTCACCGTACTCAGGTGTAAAATTATGAGTACCTGGCCGTTAATAGCGTTGTCTTTGTCCGAAAAATTGTAATATCGCCTAACAGGCGGCATGTCCCGTCTACATGTTAAATGTTGCTGTTGACCAGGGACCCCTTGTAAAGCGCTTTGAGCACATTTAGTGGATATTGTGCTATATAAAAGCTCATTAAAAAAAATATCTATCGTTTGAATTCAATACATTAGTTGTCCAAAACCAAAAAGATCACCAAAACTCTATGAGCATCTTAATTTCAGGAAGGCCTTACTGCAAAAGTTACATTGAACGCACTCAGAAGTCAGATCGTTAACCCTCTCCTTACCACCTGCAGATAAATCGTCACATTTGTTACGACACAATCATATACATTTTTCTTATTCAGATTTATTTTGTACATCACAAACTTTGAAGAATGATCCTTGTTTAATTAATAAGAACATAAAGTTGTTTCGTAGAGAGATTGTTTGAGTTTTAAAAATCAATTTTTCAGCTTGGTAAGCCTGCCATTTTGGGGAAAATACTGAAAAATCATCGATAAGGAAAGAGTTTAAACGACTATTGGATACTGTCAATGCCGTTATGGCCATTACCAGATTAACCTCCTGCACTCAGATGTATCTAAATGAATTCCTGACGATTGGCAGACCAGCAGATGATGTAGCAAGGGTTTTATCAATGGAGATGTGGTTTCATAATATAGCTTGAA
>NW_027625090.1:0-7426 GCF_034508935.2 Berghia stephanieae
ACGCCATTGGATTTTAAAAAATTTTTTTTCGGACAGAGAAAACACCTTTAACAAACCGGGTACTCATTTTAAACAAAAAGAAAGGTGAGACTCAAGGACTCAACAATGCCCGGGAGCGAGATCAAAATCCAGGCCCTTTTCCAAACCAAAAGCGAGTGTAAACCCCAAAAGACCACATACCCAGATAGATAGATAGAAAAGAGAGAGATAGAGAGAGAGAAAAAAGAAAAGAGAGAGAGAAAAAAGAGAGAAAAGAGAGAAGGGGGGGGGAGAGAGAGAGAGAGAGAGAAAAGAAAAGAGAGAGAGAGAAGAGAAGAGAGAAGAGAGAGAGAGAGAGAGAATTTTATCAATGATTTGAAAGAGGCAAATATTGAAATAAAAATTTGGGACTATCTTTGAGATGGAAAAAGTTTACCTTTAATTGGGACATCGAAAAAGAAAAGGGGTTTTAAATCAGGGGGTTCCGATTCTATTATCAGACCCTGGCAGAATATTTTTCAAAAAAAGAGTGGCTTTCCTGCTCAGAGAGTAACTTTCAATTGTTACTAAAACACTTCGTTCTACACAAACAGAGTTTAAAGTAAATTAATTGTGAGTGTAAACCTCAATTCTAGATTAGAAAAACTATATGGAAAATCGTCAGGACCGACCAAGGGGGTTTTTAAAAAGCGACTTTTGAAACTTTAGTCGATCTGCTACTTGAGATATTCGTCCAAATTATATGGATAGGGGGAAAGGATGAAATTCCAAATTTTTTTCGAAAGAAGCGATCATCTTTAAAAAACCCAAAAACCGGTAAATCTTACAAGTAAAAACAATTTCAGAGGCATCGTGTTATTTTTCATCCCGGGAAAAAAGCGTTGAATAAAGGGTTACGGGAGAGAATAAAGACTGCATTAGACCCCAAAATTAAAAGCCCAAACCCAGCAGGTTTTCGTCAAACAGATCATGTGTAACCAAACTGCCACAATTAGAACCGTAGTTCAACATTCGTCAAAAGGAATTCTGTACAAAAATTTTCCCTTGACCTCGAAGAAGCTTTTTCGAAACCAAGACAGAAAAACGCTAGGAAGCCCCCTTAAACCCCTACGGCATCCCCGACAGAATCAGCGTACTCGGGTGTATAATGAGGACCTGGCCGTAAACAGCGTTGTCTCTGTCGGAAAAACATTAATACCGCCTAACAGGCTTATGCCTCGTTAAACAGGGTTTACGTGTTGCGGTTGGTTAGGGCCCCTTTTGTAAAGCGCTCTGAGCACATTTAGTGGTTTATTGCTTATATAAAAGGGTTCTAGTTTTTTGTTGTTGTTTTTAATAAAAATTAAATCAATCAGACTATAAACGTTCAAGGTTTACACACAGTTTTGTGTTTGATACGGTAAAAACCTCTGGGGGATGTTTTTTGATTTTTTTAAACCCAAATGCATAATAAACAAATTTTGGAAAGTAAAAATAGATCGAGACGAATTTTTTTAGTAAAACAAACCTAAAAACGGTCCGATAATAGTTTTGGGGGGTGCACGAAAAAAGAATCTTCCCCGATGGGGATTCCCAAGACCAAGGGGCAAATTTTGGGGAAAAATCATTAAAGCAGATATTCAAATAACAATTTGCCCCCCAACGGGGGATAGAAAGCCCCAAATTTTTTTAAAAGGTTTTTCCCAATTAAATCGTATATCAGTCTTTTTTTTTTAGTTTTTTTAATTTATTTTTATTTTTTTGTCCGTTTTGGGAAAAAAATTGGCTGTTTCTGTACAATGAAAAATGCCCCGATCCAATTTTTTTTAAAAAAAAAAAATGTTTTTTTTTTCCAATCTATTAAATTCATTTTTCCCCAACCCAAAATTTCCCCCTCCCTGACATCGCTCTCCGTCATTGGTTTAGGCTTTAAAAACCAAAAAAATTTGGTTTTTTTTAAATAGTTTTAAAAGAGAGGGCATGAGGTATTCAAATCTTAGAAATACTATAAATTGTAAACTTTTAGAAATGCCGATGAAAAATAACTTAGAGAGAAAAGAGAACAAAAAACGAAATCATGGGGTAAAGTAATTTTCCATTTTTCTGAAAACAAAACCCGGCTGCTGTCGTAAAATTTAGAAAATCCAATTTAACAGAAACCTAAAATTTTTCGTCACAATTTTTTTTCCAGTGTCTAAAGGGCATTTTTGGGGGTTTAGGTAACTAATTTAAAAAATTTTATAAATTTTATTTCTATTTATAGGGTTTTAATAAAACTGTTTTAAAAATTGTGAAGATATTATATTTCTTTACATTTCCAAATTCTTTTTGGGTTGATAAGGGGGAAAAAGCCCTTTTCTACCCCGCCTTTTAAATTCGGGGGCCCTTTAGAAACCCCCCAAGTACACACATTGAAATTTAAAAATTCAGAACCTTATTTTGGGGGGGGTTAAGGTTCAGACCGATTCTGGGGCCCTTTATGAAAGGCCCACTTTCCCCCTTTCGGGGAAAATCAACCGATACCGCGTCCAAAAAAAAACAGCCCAAAATTTTACAGACGGAAAGAAACCGGTGGAGGATTGGAAAAGTAAATTTCCCCTTTTTTGATAGCCATTAAAATTTCCCTTTTTAAAAAGGGCTAACACGCCAAGTAACACAAAGGGTGACAAAGAATTAAGCGCCAACATTAATAAAAAATAATAATAATAAAATAATAAAAAAAATAAAAATAAAAAAAAATAATGATAATAATAAAAAAATAAAATAAAATAATAAAATAATAATAATAATAAAATAATAATAATAATAATAATATAATAAAATAATGATTTTGAAGTAATAATAAATAAAATAATAAAATAATAATAATAATAAAATAATAAAAATAATAATAATAAAAAAATATAATAAAAGAAAAGAAGAAAGAAAAAAGAAGAAGAGAAGAAGAATAAGAATAAAAATAAGAAAAGAAAAAAAATAAAAATTATTATTATTTTTATTATTATTATTTTTATTATTATCATTTTTATTATTATTTTAAATATTATTTTATTATTTTGTTTTTTATTATTATTATTGTTATTATTAAATTATTATTTTATTATTTTATTATTATTTTTAAATTATTTTTAAATTTTTATAATTGATAATTGTTATTTTTAAACATTATTTTTTTTAAATTTAATTAATAAAATAAAAATAATAAAATAATAATAATAATAAAATAAAAAATAAAAAAACAATAAAAATAAAAATAAAAATAAAATAAAATAATAATAATAAAATAATAATAAAAAAAATTTAATAAAAATAATAATAATAATTATTTTTAAATATTATTATTTTTAAATTTTAAAATTATTATTATTATTTTTATTATTATGATAATTATTATTATTATCATTTTTCTTATTATTCTTATTTATTATTTTATTATTAAAATTTTTATATTTTATTATTTTATTAAAATTATTATTAATATTTATTATTATTATTATTCTATATTAATATTATATTATTATTATTTTTTGTTTATTTGATCAATGAAAAAATTGATACGCGCACAAACTCTACAAAAGATTTGAAAATTAGAAACTTTTTTTTTTACAGATAGAAAACGATAACTTGCTTTCCTTTTATAATTTAAAGTCATTTCAAAGTTCGTTGAGTCAAACAATAACAAAATACGAACCGCGACACAACATCTAAAAATCAGCCAATCGGACACTGAAAAAGTGTTTTTTGGCTTTTTTTTTACGCAAATCGTTGCACGAAAAAGTTTTCACTAATTACTTACAAATTCAATCTAAAACTACATTTTCAATTTTTCACTTTTAAAAACAAAAGTAAAATTATTGCCCCTAAACTTTCAGGTAATGTTTGGGGTGAAAATACCCTTTTAAATTCCCTTTTGGGTAAAAATTTAAAAAATAATAAAATAATCAAAAAAAAACGAAATTTAAAACCAAAAATAAAGTTGCATTGAATGTAAAATATAAGGTTTTTAAAAGACCCTTATTAAAAATTATGACAGTCAGGTGGCTCCTAGCCAGTGGGTAAGCTGTCAACCAACCTTGAAAAACTGGATTCAACCCATTGGGAAAATTTAAAAAAAAAGTTTACTTTATTGTGAAAGACATCATTTTTGTTTTTATATTACTTACAAAAATTAAAACCTTAAAATTTTCATTATTATTATTTATTTTTATCGTTTATTATTTTTATTTTTATTTTTTTTTATTTTTATTATTATTATTTATTTTATTTTTATTATTATTATTATTATTATTTTTATTATTATTATTATAAAAATTAAATATTATTTAATTTAATATATTTTTAATATTATTATTATTAATTATTATATATTTTTAAAATACATTATTTTATTATTATTTTTTTTTTATTTTTTTTTTATTTTATTTTTATTATTATTATTTTATTATTTTTTAAATTTTTAATTTATTTTATTATATTTTTTGTTATGAATATTATAATTTTTTTTTTAATACTATTATTACTATAAATAATTAAATATGTTGAAATAATATTTGATGATAACTTAATAAAAAATTTTTTAATAAAAATAAATAATAATAAAATTTTAATAATATAATAATAATAATAATAATAATAATAATAATATAATAAAATAATAATCATAATATATCATCATCTCATCATTCATCTCATATATATATCTTCATTCATTTAAAGTGTGGTATGTGGTTTTGGGTGTGGAAATCGCTTTCTGATCGGAAGGTCCGGGGTTTGGCTCGTAGGCGTGTTGAGTTTTGGAAAAAGGCTTTTCCAATTCTTCACGATCGTGAAAAAAGATACCTGGCGTTACAGCGTTGTTCAGTGGGAAAAAAAATTGAATTCGCCTAATAGGCGTCAAAAACGTTCTTTAAAAATGTTGCTGTTGGCAGGGCCCCTTGAAAAGCATTTTGGGAAAACGTTTTTTCGATATTGCGTTTATTAAAAAAGTGAAATTCAATTTAATAAAATATAATGAAAATTAATAATAAAAATAATAATAATAAAAATAATAATAATTAATAAAAATAAAAATATTATAAAAATTAAAAATAATTAATAAAAATAATAATAATGATAATATTTATATTCTAAAAAAAAAAGGTTGGGATCAAAATTGGGTCCGTCCTGAAATTTTTAAATAGACAGAATTATGGTGACTGATATACGAGAAATTGGAAAAATTTTTTTAAAATTCAAGATGATTCTAATCCGTTTCACTAAAAAATAATACAAAGAAAATTTGTGGGCGTAATTTTCAGTCAAATTTGACCGTTGGGTCCATTGGCATGCGATAAAATTGATTATAACAATTCTGTATGTTCTCCCCAAAAAAAATATGAGAAATTTTAAAAATCGATTTTTGGATACAATTGGGTTTGGTCTCAAATTTTTCCGTAAACAATGTAAATTGTATCATGGGCAGGGAATTATCGCAAATAGAAAAATTTTATAAAATATTTTTTAGATTGATTTTACAAGAATTCCCATCCTTTTTTTAATCAGAGTAAGTTTTTTTACCCGTTGTCAAAAAAGATTCGTTTGATCTATGTTTATTTTACAATACATTGTATAATTTTAAAATGTTTGTAAAAGCCCGAAATTTCGGGGGGAAAAACTATTATTTCATATTGTCCCCCACTCATTTAATGAGGGAGATTGGTAAACAATTTGTTGTTTTACTTGGTACATCCTCTGTTGTTTTTTTCGTGGGGCCCAATATTAAGTGAAAGCCATATAGCCTCTGACCGTACACAGCAACATCATTTGTCGTTTTGTAAAAATTTGGTTAGGGTAAAAAAAATCAATGCAAAAATAAAACTGGTGGGGACGTGAGCAGAGTTGAAGAGTTGGGATCGAGAATTCCCTTTAAATTAAGTACTGGTGATATTTTGGTGGGTTTTTATGCCCTCCGTTGGGGGTACAGAAACGCCCTTTTTTTTCTGACCCCACTGGAGGGTACAAAAAAGCACCCTTTTTATGGGCCCCCGTTTGGGGGTGCTGATTGTTAATGAAAAAAAGTTTTTGTTGAAACTCGAAAAGGGAAAAAAAAAACCCTAAGGTTGAATTTTAAGCCCTCAATTTAATAGACGAAAAAATGGGACGTTTTGATTTCCCTTTCTAACAAAAAGACGAAGAGACACTAAGGCTGAAGAGAGATGCGTAGTTTAAAAGGGGTAGATAAGGGAAATAGACATAAAGATGGGCAGGAAGTTTTTTTAAAACAAAATAAATGAAACAAAAGAGTTTACAATAAAAGGGCCCCGTTAACAATTGTGGTACGATGTTGTTTTAAAAAATTAAAATAATGAAAATAAAGATAATTTAAAAATAATAATAATAATAATAATAATAATAATAATATTTAAAAATATTAAATTAAGAATGCAACTTAATGTTGGGGGCTTAATTTTTTGTCACACCATGGTACTTGGCTTGTTAGCCCTTTAAAAAAAGGGAATTTTTTTGGGCAAACCCCTAAGGAATACTTTTCCAATCCCCACCGGTATTTTTTCCCCAAGCTCTGTAAAATTTTTGGGCCTGTTTTTATTTTTAAACGCGGTATGGGATGATGTTCCCCCAGGGGCAAAGTGAAGGCGATCATAAAGGCCCAAAAAGGGTCTAAACCCTTTAAAGGGTCCCAAAAGGTTTTCTGAATTTTAAATTTCAATGTGGGTACTTGGGCGGTCTAAAGGGACCCAAATTTTGAAGCTTGTAGCTCCCTGTCGTTTTCCCTTAACAAGCAAAAAGAATATGGAAATGTAAAAGAAAAATATAAAATCTTCACAATTGTGAAAAATTTTTATTTAAAACCCTTTAAAAATAAAAATAAAATATAAAATTTTTAAAAATTTTTACATGAATGCAAAATGCCCCTATAGACACATGGAATAAAATGTGACGTAAAAAATTAGGTATCTGTTTTAAATTTGGGGTTTCTCAATTACGACAGCAGCATTTGTGTTTTTAGAATATGGTAATTACTTTACACATTATTTCGTTTTTTGTAAACTCTCTCTCCCCTAAGTTATTGATCACAGTGCATTTTTTTCAAACAGTATTACAATATTATAGTATTTCTAACGATTTTTAATACCTCACTGCCCTCTCATAAAACCCATTTACAAAAACCCCAAACCCTTTTGGGAAAAGCCTAAAAACCAAATGACCCAAAGCGGGTGTCATGAGAGAAATTATGTTTTTGCAAATGAATTTTTAAAAGATTGGAAAAGAAAACATTTCTATTTTTTTAAAAAAATTTGGGTCGGGGGATTGTACATTGTACAGTACAGCCAAATGTTTTGCCAACGAGGGACAGGAAAAAATTTTAAAAAAATTTTCAAAACTTTTAAAAAAGACTGATAAACGAGTAAAATTAAAACCCCTTTTTAAAATAGGGGCATTTCTATCCCCCGTTGAGCAAATTGTTATT
>NW_027625091.1:0-7424 GCF_034508935.2 Berghia stephanieae
TGTAAATGCGGTGGGTTGTTAGTAAATAATTTTCGTCAAGCTAACCAAACCTGCGTCCAAAGGTTTTAACCTAATTTAGCTCCCCACAAAAAGCAAAATAAAAATATAATAATAATAATAATAATAATAATAATAATAATAAAATAATATAAAATAATATAAAATAATAATAAAAAAATCAATCAATCAAAATTTGAAAAAAAAAAAAAGAATAATAAAAGAAAAGCAGGGTGGTATGTACAAATATTTGCAATATTTGTTCTCTCACAAACAATAAGTGTAATTTTATATGTTTCAAAATTTCATAATCCCGAATACAAGAAACATCTATTTTAAAAAAATAGAAATAATGGGCAACTCTTTATTTTCAGTGGTCTAATAGATTTACAATACCTTCGCCGATGCACTTGGTGGCAACAATTTGGGTTAATGGCAAGAATGGCGTCCATTTCAATCTGAAGATTGATAAATTGCAATCAATGACAATGACAAAAAATATTTCAGAGTGCATTACAGAATGGAATTCATCTATCAAAATAAAATCATGAAACAAGAGTATATCTTTCAAGGAACGAAGTTCTTTTGACATTTCAGTTTAACTAGTATTCGTTTGTCAAAAATTACTGAATTACACAATTTCACAGATTTAATGAACATGTCTGATTCCAAATTAACATGTTGCATATTTTCACCTTCACAACTTCACTTAACCATCCCATTCTGTATTTTGCCTATAATAACAAAAATAGCAGCACAATCCTAAAACGACAGGACAGTGATGAAATTTTGATATCCACTGTAATCAATCCATAATGTCAACAAAATGTTATGCAAAATTAACAAAATGTCATTACACTTGACTATTTTGCACTTCAAACTTACATGACTTTGCTACATCACTAACATTAAGCATTCCCAGCTATTCAAAGTTTATTTTAGGATTCTCTGACAAGAATGCTTAAAGTAAACTGTGGATTAAGAAACGGCTTACCTCTTTTCCCTTAGTTTTCTCCTTTTTCATACCATTCCACATCACACTCATGGACTTCTCATTGATTCCACTAATGACGGCTGAGTGAGATCCGACCTAATGAACAATGTGAAGGCACAACATTATTATTATGTATAATCGAATTTCAACAATTTTTGGAGTAGACACATATTTCTTGTATCAAACCTATTGCAAATTTGACGCTGAACAAGAAATCTGAAGTCAACACAGCGAAAAATCTGAGAGAGAAAAAATTGTCCACTTTATTATACAGCCCACACCCCCGATCCATCGCTGATCGTTCAGGAAAATAGGACTAGCCGGATTTGAGCGACTGTCCGTCACCAGCCCGACTCCCACCCCCCTACCACTAGTTATTTTCCATCAGCCACAAATCGTATGCCAGGTGTTTTTTTTAAATTGCCAAAACGCCAATTTCAAAAATAAAAGCGAAATATGCGACAAAGACTTTTGTCTTTAATTAAAAAAGAAAAAAAATTAAATTAAAAAGGCAAAAACATGTGGCCGCATATATGTGGATGCCATGCAATATACATCCCTCGTCATCTATTACCTATACAATAAATGTGAATGTGTACATCCCATTTTGATTACAACCCCCTTCCCCCCTCCAAAAAAAAGCCTTTTCTCTTTGATCTCGTATCATGTTTCCCTTACGCCCAACATCTCGGGTGTTTGTGGACTCCTCCCTTCCCCCATCATCAGTTTATTTCTCTCCCTGCCTAGGGCAGAGCTCTGATATTGAATGACACTAACCCTGCCCAACCCCTAACACATGGGGGGTGAGGCCTGAGGTAGTCTCCATTCTTCTATCCTCCGTTTCTTGCCAATTGAATGCCAACTGCAGACATTTGTTTTTCTGAGGTTCAACTGTATGTCTCAGTAGAAAATAGGAACATTAAAAAAGTGAGTTTGCCTATACTACTAGTTAAATGAATCTGAGGTTGGCTCTGAGATTAGTTGGTTCGATAAGATTCCCATATCTCAAGCCCATCCAGTCTAAATTCTAAATACATGACATGTATGTTCACCCTCCTTACATCCAGTGCCACTAAAGGCAGTCACGAGAGAGATGATGATGATGATGGGTGAGAGTAGCGAGGAGGGGCGGGGCCTAAGGGGGTTGAGAAAGTGCCACTACCTCTATTCTCACCCAGGATGAGAATAGTCACTCCCTATATTATTTTCATGACCGTATCCTGTAATATTTTAAAGAGAATACTTTTTTTCATCAATAAATCAAATCCATCAAAAAAATTGAAAGAAAATCTGATTTTATTTTATTTTTAAAAGAAAGAAATATCAGAATTTAATCCCGAGAAGCCTTCCGAAAGTACCTACATCCCCAGTATTCTTTTAAAATATATATAATGATCTAGTAGATGGTTTGGGAGGGGGAAACTTTTTTAAAAAAAAGTTCACCCCTCCCAAACCCCTACTAGGTCTAGGTCCCATTCTCCTTACTCATACTATGACTCATAGCATCGCAGAGTCAACACAAGTACATACGTTCTGAGGCTACATACTCAGTTTACAGTGACTCCCAGCTCTAAATAAAATGCCTGACACTAGAGTTAGAGACTATGAAGAGACATCATAAAGTTTCGTTTCACCCAGTTATTATATTAAATTACAGTTACAGTTAGTAGACAGTTCAAGTTCAGTGAGTGTGAGTGTGATCTATCGACGGCGACGGCCACTGGACTGGAACGGAGTTATCAAATTAAAACTTTCATAAGTTTTAGTTTTAGATTTTTTAGACTGGCTCGTAGTGAAGAGTGGCTCAGTAACGGGAAGGCCAGGAGCCTAATGACTGTCAAAGACGGAGTCTGATATTGAGAACTGTCCAATCCATGCCATTTTCAGCCATCCCATCCAGAGGCAGAATCCCAGAATCAAAGACTGTGTAAGTGTAAAGAAATGTCATTGCATAATCATTAAAAACATTGATCTTGTATCGGTATGGATGGATAGCTAAGAACAACGTTCACTTTAATCAATATTGATCATGTGGTGTTCGATAAATTCCAGAGGATTATCATTCATGAGGTATGAGAGAAATGAGAATTACTCATCGTTTCATTCCTCAATTTGCATGTCAACAAAGATTCTCTCTTGGCACTTTGTCAACTTACCATCGTTCTTTGAATAACAATATTCACCCCAACCTTCATCGGTACCTGGTCCGCCATTGTGACCCTTCAACCAGTATCTCCAAACAACTAAATTTCAATGATATCTAATGACACTATCGACATAAATTTCTTAAACAATGTAGTATCCAGAAAGTTCAAAGCAGGGCCATCAATTTATCAGCCTATCAACCTTCCGTTGATGCGGTATTTTCAAAGACTACAACGCATGCGCAAACCACTGGTGATTTTCAAGCCATAATATTTCGAAGTTTTTAGTTGAACAAAAAAACCACCCTTTCAAAACGGCATGGTGTTTGAGAGAGATATAGAAACTTTAACTGACGCATGGAATTCTGATCATGCTTAAAAATTGATATTCAAATAACCATGTTCAGTCTCTTTCGAATAGTATGTATGGTGACGGACAATGCAGAATTTTAAGTATATTATATGATTGATTTAAAATGGATGTAAATTCCAGAATAAAGTTGAATGAAAATCTTTAATCAAATTAAAATGATTTAATGTCTTTATCTAATCCTTTCCCTTTCGTTTTTCTAAAAAATTCTTGTTTTTAAATTAGTTTAATTTTAAATTTTCCCCTTGAATTTTTTTTTCCCTTTTTTTTTTTTTAGCTGATAATGGGGGGTAAATTGTCCCATTTCCTTTTTCAGGGGGGGGTTTCTTTCCCAAACCCAAAAAGGGTTTTTTTTTTAAAAGGTTTTTGCCTTTCCCCGACAACAAACGAAAGTAAACTGGGTTTGATCATCAAATTTGTTTTTTTTTTTTTTTGTATAAAAATTTGGGTACAAAAATTCCCAAATTATATTTTATAATTTTATTTTTTTTTTTTTTTTTTTTTTTTATTATTTTTTTTTCCCAAAAGTAACAGAAGACTCTGTCTATCAACAGTTTAGAATGGGGCGTCAGCAAAAGTTTTATCACGTTTCCCCACCAGGGCCCAGAGTAAGAGTGGGTGAGTTATCTAATAATTATTACGAGGGGGATCTAACTTCTCTGCCCTTATAGTCGCATAAAACACAAAACCCCAAATTAAACATTATCCAACCCCAACACTGCCTTTCCCCCCTTATGATCTATATCCTATGCCTATGCTTTTCCCCCTTTTCCCCTCAGCATCGAATTTTCCTCCCAATGTTCACATTTTATCCTTTTGGGTTTTTACCGGGGTGGGGGTTGCTAAAGTTTCTTTAATTAAAATCTTTCACTAAAATAAAATACGAATATTTTTTAAAACAAAATAAACATTAAAACGGGTTTTAAAAACTGGGGCCTTTACTTTTTAACGGACATTGGAATTTTTTAAAAAAAAAATTCTAATTTTACACTGTATTGTACGCGTTTTTCTTAATGTATTTTATTTAAGAGTTCTAGGCTTGCAGTGTTACTTTGGGGTTCGAACAGGGGGAACCCAAAAAAGGGCCTTCGGGGGCAAAGAAAGCAAAATGAAAAATTTTTAAAACTTTTTTTCTTTTCCCCGGGGTACAATTTTAATCAAGGACTATTTTTAATAAAACAAAAATTTTAAACCCCTTAGAGTTTTTTTTGGGGCCCCCAAAAAATTTTTTTCCCCGCCCCCCTTTCCACCCCCATTAATTTTTTTTATTATTTTATTATTAAATTTTATTAATTTTAATTATTTTTTCTTTTATTTTTTTATTTTATTTTTAAATTTTTTTTTTAATTTAAAAATTTTTGCTTCCGGGGGAAAACCCTTTTTTCCCAAACCCCTCCCCCTTCCCTTCCGGGGCCTTTTCCCTTTTCTCCTCCCCTCCTCTCGCTCTCTTTTCTTCCCCCTCTCTCTCTTCTTAAAATACATACATTTTAAATTTTTCCTAAATCCACTTTACACAGCTTTTGACCAAATATCCCCCGATTTTTTAAATTGTTTTTTTTAAAAATAGTGGCCTAATTTAAAAAAAAAAAAAAAAAATTTTTTTTTAAATTTTTACTTGAAATTCACAGAAAACCCGTCAGATGAGGAAAATTTGGAGGGATAAAAAATGAAAAAAATTTAAAAACAAGAAGTTTGAGGGTTTTGGGGGTTTTTTTTTGAAACACGACCCGGGAGATTTCAGAAGGGTGGTCATCAGTTTAAATTTTTAAGGGGAAAAACCTTAGTAAAAAATTGGGAAATTTCGAATATTTGGGGAAAGCAAAATTTATTTTTTCTTTTTAAGTAAGTAAAAATTATAAAAAAAGCCCCAAAATTTATTTTATTTTATTAATTCTTTATTATTATTTTTTTTTTTTAATTTTTAAAAAATTTTTAAATTTTATCTTTTGTTTTTGTTCTGTTATTTTAGTTACTTCATTATAAATGCAAGTGCAAAAAAAAAAAAAAGAAAAAAAAAAAAAAGTTCTAAGAATGTTTTTAAAAAATTGTTCCAGTTTTACCTTTTAAGGAAAAAAAAATGGAGATTTTTAAATCCCCCTGAGCAGGGGGAACATCAATGAAAAAATGGGAAACGTTTTTTTAAAAATTTTTCTTTTTTTTTCCTATTTTGATTTCCCATTCCTTAAATTTTTCACGGGGAATGGGTTTCTTTTGTTTTTTGGGGTTTTTTTTTTTGTGTTTTTGGAAACAATTTGGGAAAAAAAATTTAGGTTTCTTGTTTAATTGGAAAGCCCCTGCCCCCTTTTTGGTTTAATTTATTAAAAATAATATTTATCGACTGTCTTTTGTTTACGGGTATTATAAACCAATTTAATTTGGGAAAAAATTTATCTTGGGGGGGAAGGGAAAACCCCTCCAGCAAAAGTAATTTGGGGAAACCCCGGCCCCCACACAGGTGGGAAACTAGAAGTAGAAAATAATGATGATTTCCTTCTAAATAGTAATAGTAAACAAAAAGTGATTATGATGAGCATGAGTATGAGCATAGAAGGTTTTTAGATAAATTCGAGAGACTTGAAAAGGTAAAGAATCATTGGTTTGTCATTTCATTGTCATTTATTTTAAAAAAAACAAACCTTCGTGTGATATTTAAACAATGGAATTTCACGCAACAGATAGGACAGCATGGCTCAGCAGTATAGTCTTTGCTTCATACCCAAAGGGTACCATATATACCATACTCAGTTTGACTAGCTGCTGCTCTGAGTGGCCTTGTTGCAAACCACATCGCCCTACTCATGTTTTTGGTGATGCCTTTGCATCAAATGCTTGGTTATTCCGGTCTTCCCTTTGTGGATGAATAAAGAGAATTTTTATTTATTTTGTATTTTTAAAATTCAGAATCGTCTTAAATATGTAGCCATTGATTTGTGATGATTATTATCGATGTGAGACTTACTGTCTCAGATAGTATTCTGTCAGGATGTTTAAATGCAGAATATTGAATTTATTCATGTTTTATTTTTATATAACAGTGTCGCGGACAAGGCGTAATTTAAAGAAACAACACTCTCTCCTCATAAGCCATTTTCAGAACTTTCCCCGAACTCAAACCCACCCAAAACAAAATGGATTTTCTTACTCAAACAGAAAAGCAACAAATACATTCTATACATGATATTGTTCAGAAAAATGAGCTCTGCAACAAAGTGTCACATTTTTAGTGCTATAACAAAAAGATTTCTTGAAATTATTATGTAGAAAAGAAATTAGAATGAGAAAATTGTTGGTTGTGTCATAATGAAGGAGACGATTTGCCTATGGATGGTATGCAGGGGGTTAACATGTTTTATTGAGAACAATAGATAGAGTTTTGGTCAAGTGACAAAACTAAAACCTACATCTTGTGGCATTTTATTTTAAAAAGCTATTGAGATCTTATTTTTAACCGCTGACCTAACACTGTTTGAGGACATCGATTACATATGGGGGCCCTAATTGCTCAATGGGTACAGCATTCGCCTTACAAGCAAAACGTTCAGTACAGTAGGTGCAGTTTTTTTTTTATGACTCCTTTGTCCACCCAGCAGTGATTGAATAAGCCAGGTCTGTTAGATTGATTGAAAGGCCTTTGCAGAAAACTAAAGATCGGTAAGTACTTGTTACCGTCTGTTTAATTCTATAGAAACAGAGATTAACTTCAGCCCCATGGGCTTATACAACTATGTGGTCTAGTTGTATGACACTCACTTTCTGACCAGGAAGTCCAGGGTTTGAACCCTGTAGTCAATTGCTGTCATTATACACAGGTGTAAAACTGAGTACCTCGCTATTTTAAAAGCTGTCCGCGAAAAAAATTTTAAATTTTTTTCGTAACAGGCCAAGGTTGTACTACATTTTTAAAGGGTTTCTGTTTGGG
>NW_027625092.1:0-7422 GCF_034508935.2 Berghia stephanieae
ATTTTCCCCAACGTAAAGCTTTTTGCCTTTTAAACCTTTTTTAAATATTGGGGAAATTTTTCAATCCGTAAAATGATCTTAGGAGGGGTTGAACTTGCTATACTAGGAAAGTGCACCATAGTGAATTAGAAGCAGAAGGCTTTTTTCATCAATACACCCTATTTTTCACCTATTGAAACCCATTCCCACAATTCCGCTAACCCCTCCTCCTCGATTTTGACTCCCAAAATATTCAAAACCTGCCTCTTAAAGTAAGAAGAACTACAAAATTTGTATTTTTAAAACAACAAAATTTCCCGAATTTACTATAAAACTCCCCCTTCCATACAAAAAGTATTTTGAAATGACACTTTTTATGCATAAAACCAAGAAACATAAAATCGTTGCTGATATCCTCGATTTTTTTTCGACCCCGATCCAACGACATGTTTGTGGACAACAACCGAAATAAATGCAATCTCCCCAGCTCCCCCATTCTTTTTTCTTATTGTCATTTTTTTTAATCCAATCTTGCGTAAACTCTTCTAACTTACATAACTATTTACTCTCTCACAGGGGATGTTGCCCATAAAAAAAGCTCATTAAAAAAAAAAAAAAAATTAAATAGCCCTTTACCCTTCTGTTAAAAAAAAAGGAATTTTACCGAATTTCTTTATAGATAAATGATTTTTAAAAAATTGTATTTTACTATTTCCCTCGAGGCCTTAGGCAAATGTAATTTTCATATTATTTCCGACGCTTTATTAAAAGTAATCCCTTTTATTTTTTTGTTGATCCCAAAACGGATTTCTCTTTTTAAACTAAAAGTGCTCGGGAATTTCATTTCCCATTCACTTTTTTTTTTTAAAAAAGAAAAAAAAAGTAATAAATAAATACATATAAAAAAATCGAATAATTGGAAAGTCGTCTCTCTCTCCTCTCTCCTCTCTCCCTGTCTTCTCTCCTCCCCCTCTCTCTCTCTCCTCTCTCCTCTCTCTCTCTCTATTTTTAAAAATATAATAATATTATAAATATATATATTATTAAATTATATATATATAATAAATATAAACCCCCCCCCCCTTTTAAAACCTCCAAAATGCGGCTACGTGGTTTTGTGGGGACACCGCTTTCGGGTTGAAAAGGGCCTGGGGTTTGAGCCTCGCTCGGCGAAGATGAGTCCTTGGGAAAAAGGGTCTTTTGCTCACCTCTCCGGAAAAGAGTAAAATGGCCGTTTAAAACGTTGATATCCCCAAAAGAAAATTTGTATATCGCCTAACAGGGGTCATCAGTCCCCCTCCTACATTTTAAATCCCTTTTTTCCTTCTTCTTTTTCTTCTTCTTCTTCCCTTTTTCTTCTTCTCTTCCTTCTTTCTTCTTTTTCTTCTTCTTCTCTTCTTCTTCTTCTCTTCTTCTTCTTCTTCGTCTTCTTCTTCTTTTTCTTCTTCTTTTTCTTCTTCTTCTTCCTTCTTCTTCTTCTTCCCTTCTTCTTCTTCTTTTTTTCTTTTTCTTTTTCTTTTCTTCTTCTCTTCTTTTTTTCTTCTTTTCTTTTCTCTTTTCTTCCTTCTTCTTTTTTCTTCTTTCTTTTTCTTTCTTTTCTTTTTTTCTTCTTCTTTTTTCTTTCTTCTTCTTCTTCTTCTCTTCCTTCTTCTTTTTCTTCTTTTCTTCTTTTTTCTTCTTCTTTTCTTTCCTTTTTTTCTTCTTCTTCTTCTTCTTCTTTTTCTTTTCTTTTCCCTTCTTCTTCTTCTTTTTTCCTTCCTTCTTCTTCTTTCTTCTTCTTTTTCTTCTTCTTTTTCTTTTTCTTCTTCTTTTCTTCTTCTTCTTCTTCTTCTTCTTCTTTCTTCTTTTCTTTTTTTTCTTCTTTTTTTCTTCTTTTTTCTTCTTCTTCTTCTTTTCCTTTTTCTTCTTTTCTTCTTCTTCTTCTTCTTCTTCTTCTCTTCTTTTTTTTCTTCTTCTTCTTCTTTTTTTTCTTCTTTTTTCTTTTTTTCTTTTCCTTCTTCTCTCTTTCTTCCTTCTTTTTTTTTTTTCTTTTCTTTTTCTTTTCCCTTTTTTTCTTTTTTTTTCTTCTTTCTTCTTCTTTTTCTTCTTCTTCTTCTTCTTCTTCTTCGTTTTTTTTCTCTTCTTTCTTTCTTTTTTTCTTCTTCTTCTTTCTCCTTCCTTTCTTCTTTCTTCTTCTTTCTTCTTTTTTTTTTCTTCTTTTTCTTCTTCTCTTTTCTTTTCTCTTTTTTCTCCTTTTCCTTCTTTTTTTTCTTTTTTCTTTTTTTCTCTCTTTTTTTTTTTCTCTTTCTTCTTTTCTTCTTTTCTTCTTCTTCTTTTTTCTTCTTCTTTTCTTCTTTTTCTTTCTTTTTTTCTTCTTCTTCCTTCTCTTTTTCTTTTTTCTTCTTCTTCTTTTTTCTCTTCTTCTTCTTCTTCTTCCTTTTTTTCTTCTTCTCTTCTCTTCTTTTTTCTTCTTCTTTTTTTTCTTTTTTTCTTCTTTCTTCTTCTTTTTTCTTTTTTTTCTTTTCTTCTTTTTTCTTTTTTTTCTTCTTCTTCTTCCCTTTTCTTCTTCTTCTTCTTCTTCTTCTTCTTCTCTTTTTTCCTTCCTTCTTCTCTTTTCTTCTTTTCTTCTTTTTTTTCCCCTTTTTTCTTCTTCTTTCTTTTTTCCCCCTTTTTTCCCCTTTTTCCTTTTTTTTCTTCTTCTCTTCTTTTTTTTTTCTTTTTTTCTTTTTTCTTTTTTTCTTCTTCTTCTTCTTTTCTTGCTTCTTCTTCTTCCTTTTCCTTCGTCTTTTTTTCTTTCCTTCTTCTTCTTTTTCTTCTTCTTCTTCTTCTTTCCTTCTTCTTCCTTCTTTTCTTCTTCTTCTTTTTTCTTCTCTTTTCTTTTTTCTTTTTTTTTTCTTTCTTCTTTTTTTTTCTTTTTTTTCTTTTCTTTTTGTTCTTCTTTCCTTCTTCTTCTTCTTCTTCTTCTTTTTCCCTTCCTTTTTTTCTTCTTCTTTTTTCTTCTTCTTTTTTCTTCTTCTTTTTCTTCTTTTTTTTTTCTTCTTTTTTTCCCCTTTTTCTCTTTTCTTTTCTTCTTCTTCTTCTTTCTTTTCTTTTTTTCCCTTTTTTTTTTTCTTTTTTTTTTCTTTTCTTTTTCTTTTCTTCTTCTTTTTTCCCTTTTTCTTTTCTTTTTTCCCCTTTTTCTTCTGCCCTTTTCTTCTTCTTCTTCTCTTCTTCTTCTTCTTTTTTTTCTTTTTCTTCTTCTTCTTCTTCTCTTCTTCTTTCTTTTCTTTTTTCTTCCTTCTTTTTCTTCTCTTTTCTTCTTCTTTTTTCCTTCTTCTTCTTCCCCCTTTCTTCTTCTTTCTTCTTCTTTCTTCTTTTCTTTCTTTCTTCTTTTTTCTTCTTTTTTCTTTTTTCTTTTTTTTCCTTTTTTTCTTCTTCTTCTTCTTCTTTTTTCTTTTTTCTTCTTCTTTTTTCTTCTTTCCTCCTTTTTTCTTCTTTTTCTTCTTTTTTTCTTTTTTCTTCTTTTTCTTCTTTTCTTTTATTATTATTATTTGATATAGCGCCATATCCAAAAATAGGGGCTCAGATGTGCTTTAAAATTTTTAAAAAAAATATCCCCACAATCATTCATTCGACCACAAAATCACCACAACATCCCACCAACACACCCCACACACACACCACACCAACACACACACACACCACACACTGTTGTTCGAATTCACATCCTCTTTCCGAATAGAACTCCCCCATTCCAAAAGGGTTTAAAAAATTTCATAAAAATACCTATTTTGGGTTTAAAAAATAAACGTCATTGAAAAATATACCTACGCCTCAAAACGGTATTAATCGGTTATTAAGGTTTAAAAGAATTTAAGCCAGAAAAAAGACTTTTTTTATTTATATGTTTTTTTTGAGGAAATGGATACCATTTTAGGGGGCTAAAGTGGGCATCTGTTACGGGGGGGGCTCTCTTTTTCGTCATACCAAAGAAAAGCGAACATTTATAATGCCGGTTTTTGTGATGACAAGGAAAAAATTTTCATCATCGCGTCGTCATCATCGTCACACACATCATAT
Source organism: Berghia stephanieae (assembly GCF_034508935.2). NCBI lineage: Eukaryota > Metazoa > Mollusca > Gastropoda > Nudibranchia > Aeolidiidae > Berghia > Berghia stephanieae. The sequence continues at coordinate 4,018 of NW_027625092.1, forward strand.
CATCATCATCATCATCATCATCATCATCTCTCATCATATTATTTCACGTCGTCGTCATCATCGTCACCATCCAAACATCACACATCACAATCATCCCCCATCACATCACATCACACAGCTACCTTTACCGTACACCACCACCACCACCACCACCACCCCCCACACTACTACAAATACTACTACTACTATACTACACTAACTACACTACACTACTACACGCTACTCTACACTACTACACAAAATACACTACTACTACACTACTACTACCTTACACTAAACTCTTGGGTTTTTGGGGTTTTTAAAACTCCAAATCGGGAAAACATTGGAAACGTCCGAAATTCCCAAAGGGCAAGAGCGAAAAAAATCGTATAATATCCCACTGACCCCTTTTGTTTGGCCCCTGACCTAGAAAATTTAAATAACCCCACCCCAAACCCATCACAAAATGGTCAGAATTTTTTATATTTTTTTTCCCAGGTTTATTTTTTTCCCTGGATTTTTTATAAATCTATCTTATTTATCTCCCTTTGTACACCTAGGGCCCAAACGTGACAATAACTCTCACTTTTATTCTTTTTGGTATTTGGCATCTGTTTTAGATTGAATCAATAATTTTTCTCGGGTTTTGAAATAATATTTTAAAAACGTCATCAAAACCATTGAATACAAAAAACAAGGCATCTTCGCACATGCTGAAAAAGATTTGAAATCCATAGGGGGGAAAAAAAAAAACCCGCCCATCGCTTTCCCCCATTTAGGATCTTTTAATCTACCTTTCCCTATTTGAACCAAAACCTTCAAAAGTCGTAACGTCACTTCCTTTCCAATGCCATGGGAACTTGTAACACTGGCTCAAACTATCGGGAAAAATGGGGGGACCCCGTAGGAAAATTTCCCGCGACAAAAAGCGTATTCAAGAAAAAAAACCCCATAAAAATTTTATCAGTTTTTATTTTTTCACACTGACACAAGGGAAGAAAAAGGGGAAAGAAAAGTTCTGCCAGCATGAAGAATAAAAAAAAATAATGTTTTTTTTTTTAGAACCAGAGGCCGCCGTTTCCGGGGGGCGGAGATCAACTACGAAAACCATTCCCCCTTTTCTCAAAAATTTTTTGCCTTGGGTGTTTTTAAATTTTAAATCTAAACTTTTTCTTCCTTTTTACGGTAAATCCCCAAAAATGTCTCAAGCCCTTAAAGCCCTTTAAAAAAAAAAAAAAAGAAAACAAACAAAGATGATTCAGATTCAATCACTCACTCACTCACTCACTCACAACATGACCGGGTGGATGGTCGCGGGGAACTGCGGGAAGCAGACGTTACAGTCTTCCCTTTCCAAGCCCCCCTGTTGCTAGCCCTTTTACGCTTGGGAACACATCAGATAATGAAATTTGACTTTAATAGCGCAAATCCACAAAGTGCTCAAAGCCTTTAAAAAAAGGGGTCCCTGGTCAACCCAACTTTTAACATGTAGGAGGGGACATGCCCCTGTTAGGCGATATTAAAATTTTTTCGAAAAAGACAAAAGCGTTAAGGGCCAGATACCATTTTTTTCACCTGATCGGGGAAGAAAGCGATAAAGAGCCCTTTTTCCCAAAACTCAAATATGCGCCGGGGGAGGCTCGAACCCAGGACTTTTCCCATCCAAAGCGATGTCATACCCCCAGACCCCAAAACCCATTTATTGCAGGGGGATAAGTTTAAATTTTTTTAAGCTTTTATAATGGAAACTTTTAAAAAAAAAAAGAAAAGAATGTAGCACTCCGGGAACGAGGGCGATTCTGAATCCCTTTACTAATTAAAGGGATTTTTTTATTTTAGATAAAAAATCCCTGGCAGAAATCGGCTTTTTTTCTTTTTTTCACCCAACTTTATGGGTTTTTCAATAGATTCCCAAATAGGGTTTTTATATTTTTTTTTGAATTGAAATTCGATTTTTTAAAAAAAAGAGATTTTTATAAGCGCAATATTCCAAAAATACTCAAGCGCATTACAATGGGTCCCTAATCAACAACAACACTAACAGTAAACAAGATAGACCCATTAAGGCGATTTTACGGGTTTGTTTTTTTTTGTTCCAACAAAGACAACGCTGAAAGGGCCAGATACTTATTTTACACCTGATACGATGAAGAAGTAGTAAAGTGCCATTTTCCAAGGACTCAACTTGCACCGCCTGAGGGGACTCAAACCCCCAAAACCCTTCAAATCCGAAGGGAGGGGCTTCCACAAACCCACAACCGCAACCAAAATTGGGTTAGACACCAAACGTGAAAGACATGCTTAAAATAGATCCCACCCCCCCCCCCCCCCCTTTTTTTTTTTTTTCTTAACGAGAAAGGGGATAAAAATTAATATTTACAATTCTGGAATAAAACCGTGTTTCCCCTTTTGCAGGTTGACCGGTAACGCGCACTGGTTGGGGGGGTACCCGGAGACGCTGAGGACAGATACCACCCAAGGTCGGGCCTCCCCCGGTCTGAAAATCAATAAAAAACAACAAAACTGTACAATTACTCAACTATGCACCGTTCAAACGGGACTTCGAACCAGGGCCTTACATCCGAAGGGGGGTGCCGTTTCCACTAACCACATAGTCGCAAACCCAAAAAAATTGGGTTTAAAACCAAAAAGGGAAAACATGCTTTAAAAAAATGCCCCCCCCCCCCCCTCCTTTTTTTTTTTTTACGAAAGGAGGATAAGATTTAATAAGTGCATTTTCGGCATAAAACGTGTTTTCCCCTTTCAGGGTTTACTCGAAAACCGCACTGGGGGTATGTGGGCGGGGAAAGTCTGAGGACGTACCACCCAAGGGCGGGTCACCCCTCCCGAAATCCCCGCAATATTCATTAAACGTACACAGTGCGCTTAAAAAGGGGCCACCAAAAGCATTTCTTTCATGATGACAAGTCAGACCTCTGTAAGGCGAATTACATTTTTTTTTTTTTTGTTTTTTTTCCCAAAAGGGACGGTCAACGGTCGGACTCATTTTTCAGTTAATACGATGGGAGAATGTGGAAAGTGCCCTTTTTTCCCAACCTCAACTTTTCACCTTCCCAAAGTGGGCTAGTGGGATATCTCGTTTCGGATGGAAGGTCCTGGGTTTTGAGCCTCGCGCCCGGGGAGTTGGCCAGAAAACCTCCTTCAAACAAACACAACGATTTAAAAGACCCTCATCTTGGCATAAAAATAAAAAAACTCTCAAAGCGGGGTGGTGGGGGGGGGGGGTGGGGGGGGGGGGGGGGGGAGCAAAAATTCATCAAACCTTTTTTTTTTTTTTTTTTTCCACTTCCCGGAATCAAATTTAATTTTGATTTATATCCCGTTTTAACACTGTCGTCCGTCCTTTTACGTTTCATAAAAAAGGGAATTTTTTGACATATACGTGACATTTCGGGTTTTTTGTTT
>NW_027625093.1:0-7421 GCF_034508935.2 Berghia stephanieae
TAATTCTTTCTTACAACTCTCAATCGGCCCGGGAAAAATACCACTATTTGGTGGGAAAGGCCTTCCGTCGTTTTCCCCCCCCCCCCCCCCCACACCCAATTTTAAAAAAAAGAACAAAATTTTAAAAAAATCTCGATAAATAAAAGCGCGTGATGATATAATAAAAGAATTTTGGCGTAACCGGGGTCTTTGTTATTGTTTTTTGCCATCCCAAAATTATGATAATTTCACGAATTTTCGTCCCAATTTGTCTTTTTTCCCGATTGAGGGGTTTTCTCGTTTTTTTTGCGCTTACTACTTTTTTGGAAAAGGGGGAAATAGTTTAAAAAAAAACTGAAACGTTTTCGTTTTTGTAGCTTCAATCTATAACAGGTCGCTTGGCAAAAAACTCACAACAGGCCATCCGGAAATAAAAAAACGGCCCAACACACAAAAACATGTTAATCTTGGTCGTTTTGGTCGTCTGATTAATACATTTATAAGAATACTCTAAACGGGAGGGAAAAAAAAAAAAAACAAAAAAAAAAACAAAAAACCAATAACAAAGACCTGATGAAGTCATCTTCTTTTTTTCTATAATGAAAAAAAATAATTTAAAAATTTATACTAACCGAGACTTTTTAAAAAGTTGAATCAATGAAGAAACTTCCTCAGTGAGAAGAATTCCGACCTGGCATCAGTGAACACTAATAAAAAAATGGGGAAGGGGATACTTCTAAGGTTTTTGAGGCTCCTACACTCACTCAACAACACCTTTTGGGAATACAAATCGAATATCGAAATTTAAAATTGGAAAAAACGAATCTAAAGTAACCAGCTCCCATAAAGGCAATGTGTGGGGAGACATGGGGGTATCCTGAATTTAAACTAAACTATAATAAAAACAATCCGAATTTTGATTTAATAGTCCCGATGTCACGTGCCCACAACGACAGCCTCGGATTTTAAACAAAAAAATCGTTACTTTTTTTCTCATTTTCTGGCTAAACTTTTCAATGCCTTTGATCGAAGTTAAAATCAAAACAGATTAAAATTTAAAAGTTTATTTCCCTCTGGATACGCTTTTAAACTCCCGAAAATTTTTCCCAAGGGCTCCCCCATTTTTCCGATAGTTAGAGCCATTACTATTTAAACCATCGTCTTAAACGAGGAATGATTTTGCGACTTTAAAGGGTTAGTTGGTGAGAAAACGGGCTTTTTATATTAAAAACAACACACGTCAAAATGTTTAACTTTATAGTCTACTACGGTTTTGTGGATTTTACCACAGGCAGCAATCTTTTGACCCATCAACCACACAATCGTTCGGTAAAAAGTCCTTTGGGTGCCGCAAATGAATCGGGCAACAGGGCAGCCGGGGAAATTTCCGGCCCAAAAAGTAAAATTTTATTGACCACATTATCCTAGCAGATTTTAAATACTCTTTGAGTCAAGGGAAAATAGACTTTTTTTTTAAAAATAAAACTTTTTGCATGCTACTCGTTTTTTTTAAACCTGTAATAAATATTTTTTATAATCTCTGATTCCCAATAATTCGTCCTTTTGGCAAAAATTTAACATGGCCTATGAGGGGGAAACTTATTTCAGGCTATAACCCATTTCCTTAGGGCCATTGTTGAAGGGAAAATCTCAAAAAATGGCGCAAAAATTTGTTCAAAAAACAACAATTTTAAACGGGTTCGGATGCCATCACATTTTTATCCTTAATAATAAAAAAAAAAAAAAGAAAAAAAAAGAAAAGAAAAAAAGCTAATTAAAAAAAAAACCATTTATAATAAAAAACCAGGGGTTGTCCAACCGTACCACGTTATGTTTTAGCGTGAACAAAATTTCCAAAAAGGAAATGGGGTTTGACGTCATTTTTGTTTTTGAAACCCCCTATGACTTGCGTTTGTAAAGCCTGGGAAAAAATTATTCTTGGTTTTTAAATATTGAATCCAACTCACGATTTGTTTTCTTTTTGGGGGGCAAAAACAGGCATTTTGCCTCCTTTTTTAGTCCCTATCACCATAACTTTTCGAAGGCCACGTTCTAACCCTAACTTTCTGACCCAACAAAATAGGACTATGTTACACACTTTCCCCGGCCCCACAAAATACGTCAAACATACGTGTTGTTGGCGGAAAAAAAAATGAAAAAGTTAAAGTCCCCTTTTTTATTGTTTTAATACTGCTAGTTTTAGGATTAATTCCAGTATTCGCCAAACAACATGAAATTAAATTATGTTTATACATACTTTTTTAAATTTGATAGATTGGTCGGGCCCTATAAACTATTCGGTTTTACTTAAAAAGATAACGTCGATAGTCATGCCGTTTCGTTTATAGGTTGTGGGGGCTATGGAATGTGGTTTGAACTTTCACATTCGGATCGAAGGTCCTGGGTTCGAGCCTCGTTCACGCTTGTTGAGCCCCCCCCCCCCCCACCCCCCCCTCCAATTTGTACTTATTTCCTTTTAAGCTGGTAAAAAATTCAATGTTTTAGATTCATTAAATGACTGAACTAGGGAAGGATTAAGGGGTGGGTGACAAAATCTTTTTCAAAAAAAATCCAAAACATTCAAAAATTCCCCTTTTCCCCCCTTTTAAAACCCTTTTATTTTTGTTGTATTGCGACGCAAAAAACACGTACACCATCATTTGCCCAATGGTTTTTGAGACTGCATGGTACCCCTCAAAAGGGCCCCCAAAAGACACAAAGAACACAAATGATGACACAAAACACTTTTTAAACAATGTTCAAATGATCCAAAATTTACTTTAAGTGGGGGAATTGGTAAGACATTGTCAGGCAAAATGGATGTAAATGTTTTTTTCCCGAGGTCACACCCCGAGACCTTTCCTTATTTAAGTGTTATCGTCATTTGGCTAAATTTTTGACTCTTGTTTTTTTAACCCCCAACAGGAAAAGAAACCCATCATTAGAAGCAAAATTTTTTTGGGTAGCCTTTAATTTTTGTGCTGCGCCATCCTATTACAGTTTAAAAGATAATAATTTTAAATCAAAGATCGTGACAACTGAATTTTTTGTTTTGACAAAACCTTACCAGACTAAAGGTTTTTTTTTCTTTTGTCCGAAAATGTTTTACTTTGAAAATATCAATAATACAATAAAAACCCCCAACTTGTTTAAACGTTTTTTAAAGTATAGACCATCTGCTCTGTTAGCGGTCTGATTGCCGAAATCAGATAATTTGGGCTTTTTTTAAAAAACTGTTTAATGGACAATATTTTGGTTTTTTGAAATATTTTAAAATTTTTCAACAATGAGCCCATAGCAATTTGGTTTTTCAGGCCCGCAAAGATTGCACATTGTACGAACCACCACTTCGAAAAAAATAAAGAACGCCAGGTTTTCGAACCTTCAAGTTTAGCGTCGTATACCTCCAATTTTGAGGCATAACTTTTTCCTGGCCAAATTTTTTCCAAAAAAAAAAAAAAAAAGTTTTGTTTAATACACTGGATGCCGTTAATTCAAATGTTTTTCTGTTTCGTGCTTTGAAATTTCGTCAATAGATTTGGTATTTTCCACAAAATTCACAAAACCCCGGGGGAAACCCATTATCTGTCTTTCGTACCGGAAAGAACAATTATTTTCACATTGGCAAAATATTTTTTCTGTTCTATATAGCGAATATCCCCAATACTGTAGTCCAAGACGAAAAGTTATTAGAAGAAACGTCATTTGGTTTTTGCCATCGTCTCTCATCACGCTTCCTTTTGAAAGCGGCTTGAACACTTCAAAACCAATTGACGTTCTCCCCTTTTAAAAGGCGAAACGTCCAATCAAGGGACGCAAAACTTCCGCTAATCTCTTCCCTATTGGTTCAAAGCTTCTTACATGCGATCTAAACCCAATGCATATTTAAACGCTGGGACGAACATTATGAAAAGTTTTAGGGTTTTTACAAGTTTTTTTTTAAATTCAACAACATAACGCATTGTTGTCCATTACTCTTTTTTTAGTGCGTTAGTGGTCTTTTGGTATGAAACTCACTTTGGGATCGAAGGTCCGGGGTTCGAGCCCCCATCGCATATTGAGGTTCCGCCGAGTGCGATGAGGGAAAGTGAGTTAAACCCTTTTTAAGGGACTCAATTTAAAGGAAAGAAAACAAAATCCCTTTAATTTTCCCCGGGGAATTTGTCTTTTGGGCCCATTCCAAGGGAAAACTGGGAAAAACTCAGGCGTTAGCTGCTGCAAATGCAGCAAACCCCCAAAGTGAGCTAGGGCAAGTGTCTTGCTCAAGGGCCCCAAACGAGAGGGGATCGGACTCGGTACTTTTTTGGGTACGAAGCAAAGATCGTACCCCCGAGACAGGCTTCTCCCTAATTAATATAATAAACGTCTAGAAGGTATAGAAATGTGAGCTTGGCAAAGAAGCCACAACATTTCCCATCCGGAAGTATAACGGACTAAAACACAAAAACTATTTGTAACCTTAAACGTTTTTAGCTGGTTTTTAAAGTTTTCGAGAATTACTCATAAACGCGGATTAAAAAAAAAAAGAACAAAGACCTGAGTGACGTCAACTTTTGTTCTATCTATATTTCTAAGAGGGATACTAAAACAAAGGGTATTTTAAAATCCGAAACGAGATAATACTACCCCCAATTTTTTTTTCCAGTTAAACAGACCTTCCGGTTTTTTTAAAAAGGGGTAAATAATTTTCGTCATACACAAAATTGATCCTTGGGAAAAAAACTCACTTAAACCCCTCTCACCGACTCAAAAGGGGCAAAAAAAGTCCCTGGCCGTCAAAAATTTTCTCTGTTCGAAAATATTGCAAAAACCCCTAAACAGGCGTCATTTCACGTCTACTTAAAGTGTGCGTTGCCTGGGCCCCTTGCAAAGCCTTTTAGCACGTTTTTGGGGGTATTGCCTATAAAAAAGACAAGCTCAAATAAACTTCAAAATCCTTAAAATTAAAAGTTCCCCATGAACTCTCGAATTTGGGCCCAAAAAATTTGTAATCTAAAAAATTTCTTAATAGTAGGTCTGGTAAAGAAAACCTCCAATGACCCCCAATCCGTCCAAAAAAAAAAAAAGGGGCCCCCAATAAACCTGGGACGTTTAAAAAACGAATTCAAAGGGTTTTAAAATTCCCCAGGGTTTGACGCGTTTTTGGCAAGTTTAAAATCATTTTAATCGTTCGATAACTTTTAAAATAACGTTTTCGCTAAAATTGAGATATAAAAAAAAAAAATTTTTTAACCCATCGCCTTCGAAATTTTTGCGGGGCGGGCCTTTTGGGAAGCTTAAGGGGACCCCCGGGGCCCACGTTTCCCCTTGGGAAAAGAAAACATTGAACATTTCCCGAGAGACTGTTGGAAAATTTGAACCGGTTTGACCTTTGAGAGCGTGGGGTCGTTTTTCTTGAACCGTTTAAAAAACCGCAAAAAACATGAAAACCGGCCTCAAGAGAAAACACACGGGTATCACACCATTTTAAATTGAACCTAATTTAAAAAGAGGGGGGAGCCTTCTTTATTTTTTCACCGTACTTCATTTTTTACTTCGAAATTTAATAAAATTTGAAATTTATCCCCATAACGAGAAAATGGCATCGCCCAAGGGGTTGATCGAGTTGTTCGAACGTTGAAAACCCAAACCAAACCCTCCTACCCCCCTCCCCCCCCCAACCACCACACAACATTAAGGGGGACGAGCATTGAAGAGTAAAGAGAGACGTGAAGTTATAATAAGAGGGGGGGTGGATAGGGGATAAAGGGGTCGATGGGGCTTTTCGCCCGACTAACAAACCACTACCCATTTTTTTGCTGATAGACAGGGATTTTAGAAAAAAATCGACTCACCCATCGATTTCCCCCTGGCCCTTTGCGTATAAAAAGTGCTCACAACTGACTACGGGGGCCCCAAATATTCATGGGCTTTTTAAAAAAACAGACTTAAAACTGGGTTTTTTGGAAGGAAGAAATAATGAAACTCAATTTTATTAGTAAAAAAACCAAACGAAATTTAAAAATTATTTTATTTTTTAAATAAAAAAACTGCGATAGAAAGGAGGGTGACAAGAAGGGGACAAAAGAAAAAAAAAAATTGGGGTTTTTGCTACTTCCAGGTTCGACACCCCAAAACACACAAAACACCCAAACACACACACATCTTTTGTAGCACTACATTTCAAACAAAAACCTTAGAAAAGGGGTCAGCTTCCCCAATAGACATTGCCCATTGCATAAAATTAGGGGAGTAATTTTAAAATTTTCCCCCGTAAATGGAATCGTCCAAGGCGGCGCCTCCTTTTCCCCCATCTCCCACGAAAGGGGGGTTTGCGGATGGGGGGTTGGTGGTCGTCGCCTGAAAGTCGTCTGTGTCGTTTAGTGTATGGCAAAGGGGGTGGGTCAATTAATTAATGGGATGGTGGTGATTGGGGGAAGATAGGCAACCGAAGAAACGAATCGCGGGGGAATATGGGGCTATGCGGGGCCCGAGGCCGTGGTCCTTGCAAGGACCGCCCCGCACTATTTTAAAGGTGATAAGAAGTGGGACCCCCCGGGGTCTTCCCCTCGGGGACCGTCTTCGGTTCACACTAAAACCGTGGGAAACCGCGGGTCAAGACCGGTTTTTCACGCGGCCTACTCGAAAAAGCGTTAGGCAGGGTAGGGTCTTTGCTTCGAAAAACCCGAAAAGGGTCCCCAGTTCGACACGTTACGTTTTTCCTTTTAAAAGGGAAAGCTTGACACGTTGAGAAGGGTTTTTGCTACCAAAAATTTGCCTTGGACTTGGACTTGAAAAGAAAAAAAAAGGAGAAAAAAAGAATAGAAAACTCTTTATCAGCCTTCAATCTTCAAAGGTTTTTATCAATGCAACCCCAACATTAGTAATTCACAATTGTTAATATTCAAGAGCTCAGCCACTCACTCCATACCTTCCCGATAAAACATTTTTAATTTATCATACACAAACCAACCTGCATTGGCGTAATGGGAAATAATGACAAAAAAAATAATATTACCGCCGTACTCTTAAAAGCGCATATTTAAAAATTTTGTCCAGAAAAACTCGCCTTCAAATATCGATCGATTAAAATACCTCATCTTTTTTCAAAAAACCCTCAAAACCCGGGGCTTTGCTCAAATTCCCCCGATTTAAAAGTTTTTCCGAGTGAGGGGGCCCTTTTAATCGTAACGCAGATTTATTTGAAGGGTGATTTTTTCCCCGGCCAAAATTTCGAATACGTGTTATTTTTCAGGTACAACAGAAAGCATTAATCAAATTTTAAAATTTTTATGCGATGACTCTCTTTTTTGTTGAAAAAAAGGGCACTCTGGCTCATTCGCACTGCATCTGTACAGGGCCGACCACTCTCTGATAACCCCCCCTCTTTTTCCTCGACTTTTTTCCGTGAGTTTCTTTATTTTTCTTGTCAGACATTTTCTTTATTTAACTTTCGGCATAGG
>NW_027625094.1:0-7421 GCF_034508935.2 Berghia stephanieae
ATCGTAGACTTTTTTTTCCTCCCAAAAACCTTTGCCTTTGACAACAAAACCAGACTAAACGTACCCAAGGGGCCCCAACTTTCAAAGGGCTGAAATGGGACAGGGGACCCCTAACTCAAATCCGTCATGATCAAAAATCTACTTTGGGACTTTTTAAAATTTATAAAACAATCAAATTTATAATTTTTCTGTTCCTTTTTAAAATTTTTAGTCAAAAACCCTAATCCTGGGACATCAAGGGCCCTTTCCTTTCACAGAAACATCCCCAAATTTTTTGTTTTTCTTTTTTGTTTAATTTTTTTTTAAAATTGCCAAATCGGGCCCGTCCCAAATTTTTTCAGGACAGTTGGGTCCCATATTTTGAATTGTTCAGCTCCAACAGCCCTAGGGAATCCCAAGGTGATCCACAAGGTCCACAACAAATAAATAAGCAGACAGAAGTGGAAAAGTAGAAAATAAAAAGATAGAAAAAAATAGAACTCCACAGCCCAGTCCCAACCAAATGAAATAAGAATGCATATTCCCTTTTCTTTTGACTCATTTCGTCTTTTGTTTTAACTTTTTTAAAGATTTGATGGAGGCCCCCCACTCACTGGAATAAAAAAATAAAAAAAATAAAAATAAAAAAAACCGAAGAAAGAAAAACTCAATTATAATTTGATTGGTTTTCTGTATAGACAAAAATGTCCTTTAATTTTTTTTTTAAAGGGGACAAAATTTTAAAATTAAATTAAAGAATTTTTCAAATAAACTTTTGGGCTAAAGCATTTTTTTAAAAACAAAAACTAGAGCACAATATCCACTAAGCAGCCAAAGCACTTAACAAGGGGGCCTTTGCAACAGCAACATAATAAGGGGAAAAACTAAAACAAATTTAACAGCATACCTTGTTGTGAAAGAAAGAAACAAAATAAGACTTACTCATTCTTTCTACCCTAAAGCCCAAATTTGCTGAGAGCTTTCATGCTCTCTGAAGAAAGATAAAATTTAAAACAAATTAAAAAAAAACATTTATCAATTTTAAAAAGTTCTTTGGGAAAAATCTCTGCAAATTTAATCTATTTTCCCCATCATACGGGGGGGTCCATAATTTTTTTTAATTTAAAAGACTTTTTTGTCTAAAACCGTTATAGATATTTGCATTGTTTGGTATTTTAAAATCAAAATTATTTTTGCCCATTATCCATCAATCCTATTAAATCAAAAAAATTTTCAACATAAACCCAAAAAATAAAAAACATCTTTTTTCCCCCTATTTCTGAATGGCAAAAAAGCGACAAAATTTTTCTGTACAATGTGTTGCATGAGACAAAATGATAAAAGGGAAATTTTCACAAGTTTTTCAAGCAGACCATTCAAAAAAATGATTTTTAAAAAAAATTATTTTAAAAAAAGGGTTTAAACAAAATTTTTTGAGAACAAGGGGAAGGATTGATCACACTCCGTGGTCAACGTTTTTGTCACATGTTTTTTTATTCCAAAAACAAAGAAGGAAAATTGAGGCTTTTAAGTTCATATTGTTTAGGAAAATTTTAGTGATGAAATGTTGGTCTCTGAGAAAGGGGCCCATAAATGTATGGTTTTCCCCTTTGAAGTGGTGAAAACCGGGTGAAAATATCTATATTGGTTTGTAAAAAAAGGGTTTTGAAAAAAGGGAAAGCTTTATGGACACCCTTTTAAAGGACAAACAAAGCAATACGTCAAAAGCTGAGGGGGGTAAAGGGTCAAATGGTACTAGTCACTTTTACATATTCCAGAAAACTTCTTTTTGGTCATTTTTTTTGTGGTTTAAAGAGGGGAACAAAGAAAAAACACAGCAAATGACAGCTCTACCCACGTTGGGAGGTCAGGAGACACCAGCCAGAAAATTTATGTGACTGTTTTTTTAAGAGGACAATTTGGGGTTAAAAACAAATTTTTTCAAAAATAATAAAAATGCTTAAAATAAAAGATAATGAAAGTTTATCATTTCATTAGTGCTTCCCCGTTCCTGTCTGATTAGCCAAGCCCAAAATCAATAACCCCGGGTCAGATGAAACGGATTTGTTTTATAGAAGGATGAGGGGAATTTCAAAGCCAAAAATAATCAATGCCCAATTTTTTTGTGAGGTAAAATCCCTCTGTCTGGGTTCAAAGTAATGTATTTATTTTTTACGGGACTGAAGAAGGGGTTTTTTAGCCGAAATTGTCCATGTTTGGGATTTTGTTCTTTTTTTTATTTGAAGCTTTAATTCGTTTTGCTATTACTTTTTACTGTCCAAGCTTTGGCAGCTTTGTATCATAAAAGCAGTATCCCGTTTTTTTAAACAAACATAAAATCCAGACTCCCCAAAATATAAAATTTGTTTTTTAAAAACAGACTTTACAAATACGAAGGAGCAAAAATATCAATGACTACAGACAAAAAAAAAATAAAAAGAACAAGCCATGTGAGGACCTGACCTAAAACAAGAACGGGAGTCCGCAAAGAGAATTTTAAGACCTTGTACTGGATATCAGGCTAACTACACAAGTCTTGGCAATAATCCGCAACCCACAAAACATGCTAAAAGTGCTTTAAAAGGGTCCTTAGCCAAACCAACATAATAGACATTTAGGACGAGACATAGCCTGTTGGGCTATATTAAAATTTTTTTTAAACCCGCAGAGACAATGCTATACCCCATTACGGGGGAGTTTTACAAAAGACCTTTTTAAAGGACTAAAAAAAAAAAAAAAAAAAAAAAGACACTAAGAGGGACTCGAAACTTGGACATTCCCGCCCCAAAGCAAGTGCCATACCCAAACCCAAATAGCCACCCCCTAAGAAAAAAATAGGAAATAAAACCCAAAACCCCCAAACTCACCTAAAAAATGATTTTGTGATGGCCCCGACCTTTTTCTTCCCTGTGGGAGCATTGGGGTCCGGTGATATCTTCTCAAACAAGTCTTTTCGCATACGGATTCTTTCCTCAGCTTAAGGATGTTCTAATGGATAAGAGGAACAAAGTTGACAGCACTCAGCTCTTTTTTATTTTTTTTTATACAGCCATTTTAATGATTAGTTCACACTAAATTCTGTAAATCAGTCAACGAAAGAACAAAGTTGGCTCGCTCAGCTCTTTTTTATTGTGTTTTACACCCATTTTAATGATTAGTTCACACTAAATACTGTCCATTTATGGAAAAAACAAATTTGGGCTCGCTCGCTTTTTTTTATTGTGTTTATACAGCCTTTTTAAATGATTATTTCACACAAAATTCGCAATCAGTCTAGAAAGAACAAAGTTGCGTCCCCTCCTCTTTTTTTTGTTTTTATACTCCTGTGGAAAAAAGCGCTCACAGATTCGATCAATCAACAAATGCTGTGCATTTGGCCAAAGAATTCCACTTTGCCTTTGGGAAATAACGGATTAACACCAAAACTATTTAACCTTTAACTTTATAGCTGGTTAATGCAGTTTTATGAGAATACTCAAAACCATGGCAAAAAAAAAAAAAAAAAAAAAAAAAACAAAAAACAAAAAAAAACAAAAAAAAGATCTAGTGATGCCAACTTCTTTATCTATAAATACAAACAAAAAGGGTTTACACAAATTTTTGCTGGAGTTTTTTTTACCTAAACGCAAGGCATCAAATAAACATCGTTTAAAACTTTAGTCCGATGTAGTTCGTATGGTCTGAAATTGGAAACTAAAAAGAAGAAAAGGAAGGGGGCATCTCCAAATTAAATGCTTTATTAAAAAATTTAGAAAAAAATGGCAACACATGTAAGGAATGAGAGGGTTTTGGGGTGAGGGAAAAGGTGGAAATTTATAGGACAGAGAAAGTTAGTGTTTGGTGGGGTGGGAAAAGGTGGGAAATTGATAGAGACAGAGAAAGTGAGTGTTTGGGGGTGTGAGGGAAAAGGGGAATTTGAAACGGGGTTTGGGCATGTTTGAAAAAAACAAAAACAAATTTTCTTTATATAGCGCAGTATCCACTAAAACCTCTCAAAAAGCGATTTACAAAGGGTCCATGGGCCCAAAAGCAACACTAAAAGTAGAATGCCTCTTAGGGAAGTACAATATTTTTTAAACAAAACAACGCTGTTTAACAGCCAGGGTTTTCTTTTTCAGCTGAAATACAGTGAGGAATGTGAGTAAAGACCTTTTTCCCAAGGACTCAACTAGCGCCGAGCGAGGCTCGAATCAGGGCCTCATCCAAAAACGAGTGTCATACCACAAACCCACATCTCGCCACAGCAAAGAAAGCCACTTTTTAAAAAACCAAACTTTCAAACCAAAAATTTAAAAAAGAGATCAGGGCCCTTCTAGTTGATTCCAAATGAAAAGGCACCAATACTAGTAAACTACCAAATAATAATTTTAAAGCACTGGGAAACGCATAATCAAAACCTTAAAAATCATCTTTTGCTTAAAGTCAAACGCTTGCGGGCCCAAATCATCTGTCCTTTATCTAAGGGTACCCACGATGGGGGATAAAGTCAACCTTGCTTCAAGCAAACCAAACTATCTGGGGTGGTTTTGGCTCTAACGGGTTTTTAACAGAAAATAAATAAGGCTCAACGCCGGGGTTCTCACCGGTTTCCCCATCTTTGCCATTATGTGGGACATTAAATGTTGCAGCAGATCTTCCATCTCTATAAAATCGACCACTAGGTTTAAAGACATTAATATTATCACCCTATTTTTAAAATATATATAACGGAATTTAACAACCAACTACATTCGAGAGCCAACTATTTTTTTACCTGACAGGCTTCCCCAAGAAATTTGTCAAAAAGGGGGTTTTTTTTAGAAGCCCCCCCTGACATGAATTTGAGCCATTTGGGCCACGGGCATCAAATTATGATTTTTTTTAAAGGGCATCCAATAAAAAAATTTTTTCTTGAAATTTTCTGCGGATAATTCTCTTGGTTTTTGCAAGTGCGATTTTTCTAAATCTTAAAAAATGGGGAAATCCCTAAAAGGGGAAAAAGGAAGCACTGCCTGAAATGAACAAATATCACACTCAACCAAAACAAACTTTGTCAATTTTTTAAGGACAAACACTCACTTCCCTTTGCAAACGTATGGGGACCTTTCTTGCATCAAGCCAAAAAATTTTCATTTATTTTGTCTTAAGAAAATGTTTCATGACCTCAGTAATTTTTTCCAAGAAAAAGCAGAAAGAAATTGGAAAACATACAGGGGGGGATAGAAGCACAGCAAGTACCCCCTGCCCCTAGGGGCGGGAAACCCCCCCCAAACCCCCGAATCTGACACTAAGCATTTGATTTTCCTTTTTTCCCAAAATCAATCACCCCTTCCAAGGCAAAACAGAAAGCATTTTTCCCCAAAACAGATGCGGGGGGAAGTGGGACACAGCTGGTGACCCCTGCCTTTAGGGGCATTCATTAAAAAAGGATACTTCCCCTTAAATTCCCACTTCACAAAGAAAGCTGCATTGGTTCGGGAATTGGAAAAAATGTTCGGGGTTTAAAAAGCTAGTGTTTCATAATTTTTTTTGGGCAATGCGCTTTTCCATATAGTGTTGGGCCCCTGCGGGGCAAAGAGCCTGGAAAAGGAAAAATATGAAAGATAACCAAGTCTGAATATCACTAAAAAGTAAAAGACCACACATTCCATCCAAATAATCATGCCAAAACACAAAAAACCCGTATACCCTTTTAAAGTTTAACAGGGTATGATAATCCAACAGGGTTTATTGTTTAAAATAACAACAAGAACACAAGTAATATTTTTTACAATTAGTGAATAAAAACATAGATTAATGAACGCGGCAGTGAATTACAGAAATTTTTTGTAACCTATCTAATTTCACTCAATTTACACTTACTATTTTAAATCAAAACTTGTTTTTATTTCTACAGTCAAAATTACTGTATGTTACATTCAAAACTTTATTTTTATTTTAAAATCAAAACTTGATTTTATTTCTAAAATCAAAACTTGATTGTATTTCTAGTAAAAAATTGATTGTTTTCTACATCAAAAATTTTATTGTATTTTCTACGTCAAAACTTGATTTTATTTCTACAGTCAAAACTTGATTTTAATTTTTAGCAAAAATTGATTTTATTTTACAGTCAAAACTTTATTTTATTTTAGTCAAAACTTGATTGTATTTCTACGTCAAAAATTTTTGTATTTCTACGTCAAAAAATTGATTGTTTTCTACAGTCAAAAATTGATTGTATTTTAGTCAAAATTTATGTATTCTAACAGTCAAAACTTAAATTTATTTTTTCAGTCAAAACTTTATAAACAGCAAAACTTAAAAATAAATAAAATAATGCTGAAAACTTATTTAGCGCTATAACTCCGAACACCAGACTCTAAGCGATGTACTTTTACAGTCAAACTTGATTGATTCCAGCAAAATTTGTTTGTTTTCTCAGTAAAGATTTGTTTGTATTCTAGTCAAAACTTGATTGTATTTCACAGTCAAAACTTGATTGTATTTCTAAAGACAAAACTTGATTGTTTTTCTCGCAAAACTTAATAATAAATAAAAAAAATGCTGAAAATTTTATATAGCGCTATAACCCGAGACACCAGATTTAAAAGCGATGTATTTATACAGTCAAATTTGATTGATTTCTCCACCATCAATCTTAGCTTCAACTGAAGCAACCCTTTAATTGTTCTCCAAAACTGAAGAAAACATTACAGTTGGTCTCCAAACAAGAAACCCTTTTACGTTGTGTCTCCATAACAAGCAACAATTACATTGGTCTCCATGTTCTGACAAGAGAACGTCCCAGGGTCCCCGGCTAGTTGTCCATGCTTTTTTCTATTTTTCACCAAAAAAGGCGGCCGGGGCCGACAAATCTAAGGCTGCCTGTGAAGATGGGCACACAAAAACATCAAAAAAATCATAATGGGGAAAAAATAATAATTTTAGTGTTGTAGAGTAGTTTAGATGTAGAGTCGTAGTAGTAGTTAGTAGTTATTACATTGAGTTTGAGTAGTAGTAGTAGTGTAGTAGTTAGTAAGTAGTAGTATAGATAAGTAGATAGTATGTAGTAGAGTAGTATGTAGTATAGAGTAGTAGTAGTTAGTAGTAGTGTATTTGTTAGTAGTAGTAGTAGTAGTATATATACACTACTACACACTAAAAACACAAAATACTACTACTAACTACTACTACACTAACGCTACTACTACATATACACTACAACTACTATACTACTACTAATACCTACTACACTACTATACTACTCACTACACTACACTATTACTACTAAAACTAACTGCTACTACTATACTACTACACCCCCTACACTACTAACAATACTACTACACTCACTTAATTATTATTTTTTCCCATCTATTTATTTTTTTTGACTGTTACGTGTGTCCATCTGTCACAGGGAGCCCCTTTTTTGTCGGGACCGGCCACTCTTTGTTTGGGAAAAATAGAAGAAACAGGATCCA
>NW_027625095.1:0-5000 GCF_034508935.2 Berghia stephanieae
GCCAATGTTTTTTAACGTTTACATTACGATATCCCGAAAAACTTCCTCCCTGGGCTGGATACGCAGACACGGGGCACTCTTACTCAATAAAGTTGACCCTCTCAAAGGCTACCGCGAGGACGTCCCCAGATCAAATCCTACTTTGACAAGGGGTCCCTAAGATAACCTTAAAAAAACCGGGGCCCATGCATTTCATTATCATGCGCACACCCGAAAACTAATTTCCCTAGGGGGGACCAGCCACTCCCATAGGCCCGCGTCCAAAATTTTTTAGGGTCTTTGGGATCGCAGCCTTCCAATGGTTTTCATTCGGGGGGTTGCCCGAAGATAGAGAAACGAACAGTCCCCTAAAGTGGGGGGATCGCTGGGGGCTAGCCAAGCCTCCTAAAACACCCCGCCTGGCACATGTTTTCCACCCGGGGAGTTTGCGCTCCATTTGGGGGGAAAAGCAAAAAACTTTGAAAGGGTGGTTTAAAACTTCGCAAGTCTTGCACATATTGGGAACGCAGCGACAACCCAGAAAGGGGCCCGATAATGGCCGACCACCCCCCGCTCCGGGGGGGAGAACCATTAGGGGAAACGGGCGAGTAAATCAAGAAGGGGGAAGGGGGAATACCCCTCCATCGCAAAATAAAAGGGTCCCCCCCCTTTTGGGGCCCGAAATAAGTCCCAACCCTTGTCGAAGAATCCCTGATACGGACAAGCGCACATACAGGGGAAGCTTTTTGGACGAATTCACCCCCTCGTGGGGGGGACCTCATCTCAAAACGGGGTGAAATTTTCCAGGCTTTAAAACCTTTTAAGAGGAGCACTGGGTAGTGCGAACCTTGGGGCGGGGGCTCCAAAGGGCCGGGTCTTACATCATGGGGTCTAATTCCCTGTCCTTTTATTCCCATGGGGGGAAGAAACCCGAACGGCAAGCTTTGTCGAAAGGTTGTTTTTTGCATCCCCCTTTATAAATAATTTGCGTTTAAAATTAAAAAATTAAAAATTAAAACCAAAAAAAACTAAAAACACAAAAAACAACACGACCAAAACGGGCAACACCCCAAATCCCCCGAAAAACCGCCCTTTGGGGTTTGGGGAAGGGGGAAAAGGGGCGCCCCCCTTGGACATCCTTTAAGGGGGAAAATTTTTAAAAATTTTTACACCCAAATGATCGCAATGACAAGACTAGGGTAAAGGCATGACCCCTTTTCCAAAAAGGTTATTGTTTGAAAGTATGTGACTAAAAATTTGGGGTGTTTGGTGGTGTTTGGTTGTGTGTTGGGGGAACCTAGCAAGTAGCAAATCCATTTTTTTTTTTTTTTTGTCCACTCTTTTCACCCTCCTTTCCTTTGCAGTGTTTTATTTTTAAAAAAAATACAATAATAAAAAAATTTTGTTTGGTGTTTTTACTAATCAAAAATATGGTTTCATTATTTCTTCCTTCAAAAAACCCATTATAACTCGAATTTTAAAAAAATCCAAAAAATAATTTGGGGGCCCCGAAGCCGTTTAAGAGCACTCTCTTTATACGCAAAGGGGCCAAAAACGATCCCCTGCAGTCTTTTTTTCTGAATCCCTGTCACTCACAAGAAGGGGGCTGGGTTTTTTAATCTCGAAAAGTCACCCCACCCCCCTTTTTCACCTCATCCCCCCCTTATTTTAACTTCCCTCCTTTACTCTTCAAGCTCGCTGCCCTTAAGTGTGGGGGGGGGGGGGGGGGGAGGGGGGGGGGGGGGAGGAGTTCGTGTTTATCAACGCCACAACAACTCGTTTAACCCCCTTGGGCGATGCCTTTATCTCCTTTAAAGGGGGATAATTTCAAATTTTATTAAATTATCGAATAACAATGAAGTACGGTGAGCAAATAAAAAAGGGCATCCCCCCTCTTCTAAAATTAGTTACATTTGAAATGATGTAAACCCCCGTGTTTTTTTTATCTTTAGCCACGGTTTTCATCGGAGGGGTTTTTTTAAAACGTTTCAAAAATAAAGATCCCACCTCAAAAAGGGTAAAACCCGGGTCAAATTTTCCAACATCTCTAAATGTTCAATGTCGAAAAGGGAGGGCCCCTATGAGGGCCCTCTTCATTCCCAGGCCCGGGGACCGTGGCCCTTAAGTTTGCCAAGGACCGCCCCAAGGGGGCCAGGGAGGTATTTATGTGTCTTTTTCCCCCCTGTATAAATTGCTTTCTGTCTTTGTTTTTTGAATGAATTCAATATTGTCCTGTCCTGGCGGAAAACCTTTGGCGGGGAGGGAAACATTGAAAAAATTTGTTAATTTTTTGGAAGATGATTTTTTTTTCCCTTTAACTTCTCTCTTTTGTATTTTATTTTCTTATGATTTGTTAACATTGAGTGTTTTCCCTCTTAGTGGGTTTTTGTGCTTGTGTCTGATAATTTTTAGGTAATCTAAAATTTTAAAACCGTTAGTGTGTTTGGGAATTACATCTTTTTCCCTATTTAACCCATCCCCCTTTTTACTTTCCCCCCAAGGCCTTTTAATTGACACTAGAATGTTTTTCCCAACGTTAAACATAAAAAAAAAAACAAACCAAACGTATAACTGTACTTTTGATTAAAAAAAATACCTTTATTCCCCCCTTAGGGGAAATTTGTCTCAAGGTCATTTAAATTTCCCAAAGGGAGTTTGGGAATACACACTTAGCCGCGTGAAAGCCCCAAAATTTGAGCAAGGGCAGGTGACTTGCTCAAGGCCAGAGACTGCACGGGATACGAACTGGGTACCTTGGGGTACAAAAAAACCCGACCGTTTCCCACGCTGCCCCGAATATCACGCTTGAAATCATTTTTACCCCTATTTTATAGAACGAATCTGAATAAAATCTGCGCAGACATAAGCATCAATAGATGTATGCACTTGGGCTAAAAAATCACAACATTCCACCGGAAAAAAAACGGGCCAACACAAAAACGGTTAACCTTGAAGGTTAATTTATTTTAGTGAATACTCAAAAAACGCGGAGGGCAAAAAACAAAACAAAGACCTGATGACGTCAACTACGAAACATCAAAAGCTAAAAACAAAAAACAAAGGTCAAAAATGTTTCAGTATCGTACCCCCCCAGCAACGGGGGGCCATTTTGGTTCAAACAAAGAAAATCATTATTTTTTTTCTTCAAGCGGGCTAAACTTTTCATATATGTTTTGATCAAATGTAAAAAGTCAAAACAAATGTTTTAAATGTTTTTCCCTTTGGGTACATTTTTATGTTGTGGAAAAATACAAAAGGGGTCCCGCCATTTCCATAGTTTGAGCCATTTTAAAATTCCCCACCGCTTTAAAGGAAGTGACTTAGGGCTGTTGAAGCATATTCAAACCCTAACCCAAAAAGAACAAATTCACGTACCAGCTTTCCGTTATTTTTTAAACCACCATTTTAAAAATTGTTCTCCAAGTTCTATCAATCAACATTATAAACGTTTCAAGATTACACAAGTTTTTGTTTTTTGTTACTTTTGATGTATTGCTTTTATCCAAATAGCTTAACATCCCCCCGGGTTTTAAGGCCCAACACACAAAATTTTGTCAACCGATCTTTTTACGATTAATAAAATTTTTATTGGAATACTCACAAAACAGTCGGAAAAAAAAAAAAAAAAAACAATACAAAGACTATGACGTAAATTTCGTCTAGTGTATCGCTACGGATTGGATTTTTTTAGCTAAACGCATATCATCAATTTAAATCAATTTTGTCACTGTGGAATTTAAAAGGGGACAAAATATAAAAAAAGGCAAAAAACCATCACAAATTTATAAAACGGTGAAATTTGATGGTTCCCTCCTTTCCCCTCTACCCTTTTTATATTTTGATGAATTGCGTGAAAACTTGACCTTAAATAGACCACGGCTTAAATTTAAAACAACAAAAAAAACAGGTTTATGATGAAGTAAATATTCGCAGAGTTTGTTAGCTAAAAACGAATGAAATTTTAAAAAAAAAAAAAAAGGGACTTTTATATTTGAGAACCATTTAACGGGGTACCGGGGAAATGGAAAACTCTTACCGGAAAAGGTTAATTTTTTGCCAAAAAGGGTAACTTTCCCTAAAGGGGTATTTTGCCTAAAGGGGTAACTTTTCTAAAGGGGGGAACTTGTCTTAAGGGGGAACTTTCCTAAAGGGGGAAAACTTTGCCTCAAGGGGTAACTTTGCCTAAAGGGTAATTTTACCTCAAGGGGGTAACTTTCCCTAAAGGGGGTAAACTTTGCCTTTAAGGGGTAACTTTCCCCAAAGGGGGAAAACTTTACCTGGGGGGAAACCTTGCCTAAAGGGTAACTTTGTTTAAAGGGGGAATTTTGCATGGGGAAACTACCTAAGGGGTAACTTTGCCTCGGGGGTAACTTGCCTAAATTTGGGGAACTTTATCAAGGGTAATTTGCCTAAAGGGGAACTGTTCCTCAAGGGGTAACTTTACCCAAGGGGTAATTTGTCCAAGAGGTAATTTTTCCTAAGGGTAATTTTTAAAGGGAAATTTTTTCTTGTGAATATAAGCTTTTTTGAATACTTCCTTTGTTGCTTTTTTTTGTCCCCGTTAAAAGACGGCATTTTTTTCAAGGGTAAAATTTCCCAAAAAAAAAAAAATTTTTTAGGGGGGGTGAAAATTTAAAGGCAAAAAAACCCCTATTTGCAAATTCCCCCATTGGGGGCCCGGGGTTCGGGCCCCCCCCGGGCCATAGTTGAGTCTTTGGAAAAGCTCTTTACTCATTTCTCTCCCGACTCGGGTGAAAAATAGTCCCTGCCTTTAAACGCATTGTCTTTGTCCAAAAAATTTTAAATATCGCCAACAGGGGGCAGTCCCGCCCTACTTTAATTGTTGCTTTTGACCGGCCCCCTTTAAAGCGCTTTGGGCACATTTTAGTGGTAGGGCCTATAAAACCCCAATTTTTTTTTATTTATTTTTTTATTATCATTATTTTATATTAAATTTTTTTTTATTATTATTATTATTATTATTTTTATTATTTTTATTAAAAATTATTTTTTTAAATTAT
>NW_027625096.1:2500-7402 GCF_034508935.2 Berghia stephanieae
TTCGTTGTCTTTATCGGAAAAAAGAAATTTGTATTATCGCCTGACAGGCGTCAGGTCTCGTCCTTCATATTTAGTGTTGATGTTGGCTTGGGACCCCTTGTAAAGCGCCTTGAGCATGTCCAGAGGACATTGCGCCAAATAAATGCTGCGTAATTTTTTAAAATGATATTTTTATACATTTTGAGTCAGGAAGAGGTAGATGAACAAAAGGTCTCGTTCTTGATCATCGTAATTTAAATTTTAAAAAAAATTATTTATTATTATTATTATTTTTGGTCATTTTTTTTTCTCCTCAACCGTTGACGCGACCTCACGGTCGACCTTGACACAGACATTTGGGATTGGCAGATGCCAAAAAGCTTTGACTACGTGATGAAAGAAGTGGGTATAGGGCAGGATAGGATGTAACCTTGAATTATATTCTACAAAATAAATAAATAAATAAATAAATATATAAATAAATGAATAAATAAACATATAAGAAATAAAAAAAAGAAAGATAAAGAGAGCTGTGTGGGTAGTCCTGAGGAGTGCCCGCTTAACCTGCCACGGGAGCACTGTCGATTTGTTTTATAAATAATAATAATAATAATAATAATAATAATAATAATAATAATAATAATAATAATAATAATAATAATAATAATAATAATAATAATAATAATAATAATAATAATTAATCTTTATTGTCGACAAAATGAAAAAAATTCCGTGGTTTACCTTGGTTTTAGAATTATATCTGATTGCAAATGTATTGATGTTATGCGTATTTGAAAAATACTCACGACATCTCCATCGGGGTATAACATACTAACACACAACACTGTGTAACCTCGAACGTTTTAGTCTGATTGATATAATTTAGTGATAAGTTAATTATACAAATGGCTGTCTACAAGCAATGACAACGTGTTGAGTGACGTTAAATTCATTCCTTCTGTGTTAAAGTAAAATCCTGACAAAGTCCGCCAGCCAGAAATAACGCACCAGCCCACAAATCTACATGGAACCTTGAACATTTATAGTCTGATATAATTTAATGTGAACTAATCACAAAAAATTGGTGTCTAAAAGCAATAACAAAGAGATGAGTTACGTCAATTTGGTTCCTTCTATAAATATCCAAGAACTTTACTCACTCCATCCGTTCTCTCTTCCTTCAATTCATAGGTATCTATTCTCTCTCATCACTTTCTTGTGCGGCTATGCATGTGGTTTTGTGCACTAGTATATTATGGCACTTGCCTTCGGATCGAAAGGTACTGGGTTCGAGTCCCGCTCTGAGCGCCGCATAATTGAGTCCTTGAAAAGGTTGTTTACTCGCATTCCCTCACGTGTAAAATGATACCTAACTTTTTTCAGCGTCGACTATGTCGGGAAACAATTGTAATATTGCCTAACAGGGGTCATCTCTCGTCTAACATGTTTTGCTGTTGGCCATGGACCCTTATTAAGTGATTTGAACACATTTAGTGAATATAACGGTATATATATATATAGCGCATTTGTTTTGGTATTTTTTTGTATACAGCATCCCCCCTCTCTCTCTCTCTCTCTCTCTCTCTCTCTCTCTCTCTCTCTCTCTCTCTCTGTCTCTCTCTCTGTCTCTCGACATGTTAGATTATAGCCATTACTACATATGATGCGAAAACTTGGACGGTTATTGATGCTATGAGTTTTGGTAAAATACTCACAACATCCACCAGCCGGAAATAACGTACCGACACACAAAACCACGAGTAACCTTGAACGTTAAAAGTCTGTTTGATATAATATAGTGAGAACTAATTACCAAAATAACTGCCTTAAAACAATAACGAGTTGAGTGACGTCAATTCCGTTCCGTCAATAGTCTGATTGATATAATTAAGTGAGAAGTAATAACTATTGTGAGCAAGACGAAAAATAGAATCGAGAGTCGTGGGGAGCGGTCCCAAGCATGTTTAGGACCGCCGGTTCTACGGTCCCTGGGAAATAAAAACCGCAAGGATGTGTGTGTGTATGTGGTAAGACGCGAAAATCGCTGGGACCGTCGGAAGGTTATAAGAAGTAAGGACCGCCAACGGTTCTCCACTTTGGGACCGGTCCCCGGTTCTCAGGGCGGCACTAATAGAAAGACAGTGACTGGGCACTGCGTGGCATTTTCCCCTCTGAGCGGTATTTCAGTGCTAGGTCAACCTGACCCCATTAGTGGGGTCAGCCCATGGGTGTAACAGGTAGCGGTCAGGGGGAATCTGTGATGCCGCTGATGGTAATTAATTGTTGCAATATTTCATGGTATTGCTCAGTTGCTAACACAAATATGAAAATTGTTCCCTCACCACAAGCAAAGCAAAGGTTTCTTTCATCATATGCCATGGTTGAAATTAATGTATCCTCTTAAGACTGCTCATAAGAGGGGTGTCAATTTAGTGGTTTTTGAGCTATCAATGAAATTAATTTGTTGTAATTTGCATATCAATAATTTAATTCCCAGCGGCAGAAAATGATTGGAACAAGCATCATTATAAAGTATAATTGATGATCTTGACACATGCCAAGTTTTGTTGTCCGGGCAGTAAAACCTTAAAAGATATGAATTTTTTATTGTAAATTTCATATTTGGCATGACTTGGTGAGATCCTTATTTTCTCTCCCATAGTATTCCATGCCATGAATTATGTCCAAATATCAGTTTAGGAATAAAATATAAACCATTAGGCGAAAATAATACTAATATTATTTTTTAAGCATTTAGCTGATTTAAATATTGTGAGTTTTGGGCACATTTGAAAGCCAACTTTTTAATGGCTTGATAACTTTTTTCTATACTTAAATCCCTTACGATTCAAGTCATTTTTTTTTTATGACTGTTAGGCATTATAGTTTGAAGATGTATACGGTACTGCTTGTGTGTGGTTGTCTCAGGAAATGCCGACTTTATAGTGTCATATAGGTGTCAATGTTTAGGGTATTCTTGCATGTTGAATAAGTAATATAATGTAAGTTCAAGTTCTCCTTTTGTGCATAAGTGAATGTGTTAACTTTTTATAGTTTATAGACTGAAGCGTCCAGATATATATGGCAGTGATTTCCCAAAAATTAAATAAATGATCTTGCTGTGGTATGCCTGTGGTGTTGTACTGATTTGACTCTGATTGTTATTCAGTTGTTTTATCTCTAAATTTGACTGACTGGAGTTCAATGGTATATCAGATGACTTTATAAGACAATGACTAAATGTGTATTCTTGAAGGAAAGGAGATGATTCTATATAACCTGTATCGGCAGTGTGTTCGTTTTGAATGTAGTTGGTCAATAAGGAGAAAAAGGTTACTACTTGGAATAAACTATATGCCCTCATAATTTTGAATCCTCTTTTGTCCACATATACTACGTCCGTCTGTTTGAGCAAATCATCTAATTTAACAGTACCAGTGGTTAGTGTTAGTTGTAATTGATGATTGTTACTGCAATATTTGTAGCATATCCAGTAACCTTGTTGGATGATTGATTTTTTTCTTGTATAGAAGTCATACTTTATAGGCAGAATTGATAGTAAATTGAGATATTGACATCATACACAATATTGGTTTTTTTTAGTCTTTACTGGACAATAAAATATTATCTTTATGATTTATTTTAACATAAAGACATAAATCATATCGTTTACTGTTATGATAAACAAACTGTTTGGAGGAACGGAATTGGAAAAAAACAATATACAGAACTTATTTAAACCATGAATAAATCAAGAAAATCAACTGCCAATATGATAATATTGCACGGAACATAGATCCCATGTATGTACTTTTGATTTTTTATTAAAATTCTTGAGTGCTGGCGAGTTTTGAATAACAAATTTTTTATTTAAGTGCCCCATAATTTCCCAAGCACTTAAAATTAGATCAACAATTTGTGATATTAAAAGAAAACTATTAACCACAAGAATGTCAAAAAAATTTTCCCGATGTTTAGAAAGACCCAAATGATTTTTCAAATTTAAAAATTTAAAGAAGTGAAAGAGTCTGTTATTGTTTTCCCGCTATACCGACATTTTTATTTAAAACCATAAATATCCATAATTGCCCCCATTGGACATGGCACTGCCTGATACCAGTTGAACTCCAAAAGACCCCAAGCAGGGTAGCCCAGAGGAAGGGTTATTGGTCCCTTGGGAGTTCCAACTGAAATAGCGCTGATTCCACGCCCGTGTTTTGGGGCCAGTTACGGTCCCGGGGTAATACCTCACCGTGTGTGGGGCCCCAAAAAACCTGTGCGACCCGAAAGCCCAAAGGTTTTAAATCACACCCACCTAGACGAGCGCCGTCACCGGTACAAAACGTAGCGTCTATGGTTTGGCCCTTAGAAAAAACAGAAAAAAAAGTGAATGAATAATGTAATAAATTCTTTAAACAATAATTTTCAAGAACAGGGAGAGAAAATAAACAAGGCCAAACAAAAAAAAGAGAGAGAGAGGGGAAAAAAGAGGGGAGGGGAAAGGGGGGAGAGGGGAGGGGAGAGAGAGAGAGAGCGAAGGTAAACAACTGATATAATCATAGTCTATATTCTGATTTTGTTGGTTGAGTCCATTTTTAAAAAGTCGCCCCAAAAATAGAACCTTAATCAAAGTCAAAAAAATAAATAAAAATAAAGCCCCTTTCTCAGGAGCAGAAGGAATCAACATTCAGAGAACAAAAAATGAAAAATTAAGAGGAACACAATAGAAATTCTCTTTCGAACATAGAATAAATCATCGACCCCTCTCCCCTCGTAGGGAATTTTAAAAAAGTTCAGAAAAGAGCCAAAAAAATTATTGGAGGGGGGGGGGGGTGGCAGAAACTAAGTCATAGGTTTTAGCCTTTTTTAAAATTTTCCGTATGTACTGAAAAATGGTTTTGGAAAACTGAAAATGCACTCACA
>NW_027625097.1:0-7415 GCF_034508935.2 Berghia stephanieae
AAAAATTCCCCTTAGCCTCGTCCCTTTCGGCGGCCTTTGCCCCATCGGCCCCATGGCCATACTTAAATTTTGAAAACTAAAGTTTTTTTTTTTCGGGCCCCTATCAGGCCTGCTTTAAAAACTGGTTTGCATCATAAAACTTACTCAAAAAACCTCAAATCAGTTTTTTTAAATTTGGGGAAGTAAACTTTGTCCCCGAGCGTGAACCCCCTTTATTTTTTTGGGGTCCTCAAAGGACCCCCTTTTAGGTCCCCCCCGTCCCCTTTTTTTTTTTAATTTTACACTTCCCCCCCGTTTTTTGAAGAATCTTAGAGCCAAACAATTTTTTTCCTTAAAAATAAAAGTAAAAGCCGACCCGGGGTACCCAGATAAATAGCCCGGTTTTGCCAATTCCCCATATTTTTTTTTTTTTTCAAAGAAAAACGTTTACGAAACAATGCCAAAAAACCATGTGGGTGGATGGATTCCCGCAAAAGATTTAAAAAATTAAATGGCGACCCAAGACTGAAGCCTTATTCATTTTCTGTTCCCCAAAAAATAAAACAGATCCTTTACACTGGCAAAGACAAACAAAAATAAAAAAAACCCCAAAAAACAAAACTCACAACATCACAAAAAAAAAATCTCGGCATCACCTTTAGAAAAGTGGATCTGTCCCCTAACAAACATATTTAAAAAATGTGAGAAAACAAGTGGGGTATCCCCGCATTCAAAAAAATTTTAAGAAAAAATCCCCGAAAACCATTTTTTAATAGGGAAAAAATTTTCAACAAATTGGTAAAAAACCTTTGATATTCCCCCAAAATGGAAAAATAACTGCAAAAAGCCCCCTGTTTTTTTTTGGTCCCTCAAAGACAAAATAAAACAAACTCCAAAAATAAAGAACATGGCAAACCCCCGTTTTTTAAAATACAAAAAAAACAGAAAAAAAAAGCAGCTCCCGAATTACTTTCAGCAGCTTCATTGGCTGCCAGGGACCGCGGAAATTTTTAAAAATAAATTTTTCAAACTATCCTTTTTTTTAAATGCCTGGGGGCTCGTCCCCCCCCCAGCCCTATCCCCTTCAAACCTCGTTTTGAAAAATTAACCCCCAGCGATCGCTTTGTCAACAAAAAGACCTCAAATTTGAAAACACCCCGCCCGTCGGGGGTGAAGGGGTGGGGGGAAAAAGCGCCTTTCAGCAAAATTTCCTGCAAAAGGTTTTTGGGGGGGGTTTTCTCCACAGAGATTTCGTTTTTTTTTTTTCGTCCCCCCCCACTAGAGGAATTCAAGTGTCCCCCATGAAGACAAATTCCCCTTATTCCGACAGGCTTTTTCCTTTTTTATTTAGTTAAAAATTAGCGGTTTTTGGGTTCGTGTTTCTGTTGGTTTTTGGGCTTTTAATGAATTAATTTTAAACTAGTTTTTTTGCCCCCAGAGCCCTCTGATGAAGGGATTTTTTGGCGCAAAAATTAAAAAACTATCCCCTTTAATTAAAATTTTTAATTATTTATTATTAAAAAATTATTATTTTTTTTTATATTTAAATTATTTTTAATAATTTTAAAATTTTTATTAAAATTTTTTTAAAAATTTTAATTATTTATTATTTTTTTTATTATTTTTAATATTATTATTTTAAATTTTTATTTAAAAAAATTAAATTTTTATTAAAATTTTTAAATTTTATTTAAATTTTTTTTTTATTTTTTTGAAAGAAACAGAGGCGAATCGAAGCTAAAACCTTTTTAGAAAAAATGAGTTTGGGGGGGGGAGGGGGCCAAAAATTTGTTGGTTTAAAAAAACAAGGAAAAGGAAAGTGCCGAAACAAAGAGGATAAAAAAATTTCCGGGCGGGGCGATTGGTGGCTCGACCCGCCCCCTTACTGGTACGAACAACTCCCCGGCCCCGGCCGGGGAGATCCCGAAACTTAAAACCCTGGGGGGGCTTCCCCACGACCCCCCCCTAAAAAGATCGCTTCAAACCCTATTTCCCCCCCTTATTAAGGTCCCCCCCCTCTTTCCCCCGGCTTCTTGAGGTCACGGGGGTTTTTGAACAAAAAACACCACCCACCAAAAAACCAACACCACCAACAACACCCAAAAACGCCCCCGAAGTTTTTTGTTGGCCAGCAATTTAAGCTTTTTTGCCCCCAAAACCCCCAACAAAAAACTATAACATAGAAAAAGATTGTGGGGCATTTTTAGTATGCTCCCCCGGTTTTTTTTTTGAGGTGAATTTTTTTTTTTCAGAAAAGTGAAAATGGAGCAGGCCCAACTTTTTTGTTGAAAAAACAAAAAAAATTTAAGTGAGTAGGGGAAAATGGGCCAGGAACCAAAAAAAAAAGAAAAAAACCCATTTTTCGCCGGGGGCGGGAAAGGGGTTTGAAACCCACCAAAACCCCAAATGGTAACGAAACTCCCCGCCCGGGGGGAGTTTTGTTCCCCCCCCCCCCTCAAGAAATCGGGGGGGAGAAGGCCCCAAAAAAAAAAAAGGGGGGCCAGGGATAGAAAACATCTTTTTTTTTTTTGGGGGGGGGGGGGGGGGGGTTTCCGGGGGGGGGTTTAAAACTTCCCATACGGGAAGAAAAAATCCACGCTCTCCCCGGGGCCCCCGGGGGGGAAAATTTTTTCGTACCATTTTAAGGTCCGGGGGGGTTCGGCCCCCCAAAACCCCCCGCCGCGAATTTTTTTTTTTTCCGGCAAATGTTTCCCCTTCGGCCCCAAAATTTTTTCCTTAATTTTATTTTTTTTTTTATCAAACATAATTCCCCCCCTTTCTTTCCCCGCACTTTTTCCCCTGAATTTAAAAAAATTCACCCCCAAATTTCCCCACTCACTTCATTTTTCTTTGTTTTTACAAGTTTTTTTTAAAAACCTGCCATGGATTCAAAAAATTCAAAATGTGGGGGGTTAAAAAAAAAAAATCAAAAGCAAATTCTCACCCCCCTACACGGGCCCCCAACAACATTCACATTTTAATCAATAGGTACCTTTAATTGGGGTTCAGTATTCTAAAAGCCCCCACCCGCCCCCCCCGGCAAACGGGGGGCCATCCTTGGGTTTTTTTAAACAAAGAAAAATCTTACTTTTTTTTTCTTCAAGCTGGGCTAGAAAAAATTTTCAATATGTCTTTTGGGACCAGAAAAAAGGGGAAAAAAATCCAAAAAAAAACATGATAAAAAATTTAAAGTTTTTTTTTTTTTTTTTTTTTCCCTCTTTTTTTTTTTACCCCTTTTTTAAAAATCCGCCCGGGAAAAAATTTTCATAGGGGGCGTTTCCGCCTTTTGTTTTCCGATATTTTTTTTAGAGCCTTTTTTTTTTTTGCTAATTTACCATGCGTCATTAGGAAGGAAAGGTGACTTTTAAATTTTTTAAAAACCCCTTTTTTCTTTTGGGCCCCCCTTTGATTTCCATCGCTAATTTTACACAACGAAACCCAAAAATTTAAAAAAAATTGAAAAAAAAAAAAAATAAAAAAAAAAATAGCCGCAATGTAGCAGCCCGTTTTTAAATTTGGGGAAGAAAAAAAATGCCAAAAACAAATTACGGGAAAAAAATTTCCCCGGAATGTTTTTAGTAAAATGGGCCCAAACATTTTTAGGGGGCAATCCTTTTTTTCCCCTACCCAAATTCCCGCCGAAAAGGGGATAATTATCTTAAAAATTTCTTTTTTCCCATTTTCCGGGTTTATGCCCCCCTAGACAGACCGGGGGACTTTTTTTTTTTTTGGTTTTTTTTTAATGACCTTTTTTTTTTTTTTTTTAAATATAGAATTAAAAGTAACCAAATTGGGGCCGTTTTTTTGTCCCGAGAGTTCCCCTTTGAGCACGGCCTTTTTTCAACATCCCTACCTAAAAAGAAACTTGAAATTCCCCTTTAAAAAATGAAAATTTTTTTTTTCAAAATTATTTTGTTATGACATTCTAAGGGGAAAAATTTCTTTTTTTAGGGGGTGGGAAAAAAGGGAAAAAGAGGATTAGCGGGGGGTAAAACCGTCCCCCTTTTATTGGGGCCCCCCCCGGGGGGAAAAAAGTTTATTGAGGAGAAGGTCAATAAAGTTTTGGCCAAAAGGCCCCCTTCCCCCCGTCTTCGCTTCCGGAAAACCCCGCGGGTTTTTTTTTTTTAAACTTAAAAAGTTTTTTTTTTCTTTTTGCGATTTTTTTTTTACGTTTTTTTTATTCCGTGGGGTTTTTTTTAATTTCTAAACATTTTTTTTTTTTTTTTTTCCCCCCCCAAATAACATTTTTTTTTTTAAAATTTTTTTAAACTTGTATTAAATTTTCATTCCCCCTTTAAAACTTTTTTTTCAATAATTTTTGTGAAAATTTTCCTTATCCAAAGGGAAAAGGGTTTTTTCCCCCAGTTTGAAAAAGTTTACGTTTTTTTTAAATTGACGTTTTCTCCAGGATGGATTTTTAAAAACCCGTGTTGTTTTTCCCTTTTCTTTAAGGGAAAAATATAATTTCAAGAAAAAAAAAAAATTAATAAACTGCCTTTTTATTTTCCCCCCTAAAAATTATTATTATTAAAATTTTTTTAAAAATAAAAATATATTTTAAAAACATATAATGAAAAAGAGCCAAAAGTTTAAGGGGTTAATATTTTAAAAATTTTTCAAGGGATTGAATTTTTTCAATGCAAATAAAGAAACAAAATTATAAAATTTAAAATTTATATATTAAATTTATTAATATATATATATGTTATTTAAAATATAAATTTTTATATATAAATTAAATATAATATTTAAATATTAAAACATTATTTTCACGTCAATTAACCTCCCCCGATGGTTTTTTTTTCCCGGATAACCCCGGACCGAAACAATTTTTTTTGTAGCGACCTTTCCCCCTTTTTTTCTTTTTACCAGCGCCCCCTTTTGGTGTTTAAATCCCCACTAAATGATTTCAAAATCAGACTAAAAAAACGTACAAGGTTTAACTCCCCCAGTTTTTTGGGGGGGTTCGGTACTTTTAAGATAGTATGCGCTTTGGGCAAGAGGTCCCCCCAAACCCCCTTGCCCCTTTCCGGAAAAATTTTAAGGAAAAACAAAACAAACAAAACAAATGATATCCAATGAACGTTTTTTTTAAATCAGGTTTAATACAGTTTTTTTTGTGAGCATTACCATAAAACGCGGAATGGGGAAAAAAAAAAAATTTCGAAGACCCCCCGAAAATGGACGTCATTTTTCGAACTATTCTTTTTAAAACGGGCTGGTAAAAAATTTTTAAACCACAAACGAGACAAAATTTTTCTTCAGAGCCACAGGTTCCCCCCAAAAAGCCGGGCTTTTTTTCCCCTTTTTTTTCCCCCCCGTAAAAAATTTAAAAGGCCGACACTGGACCCCAAAAAAAAATTTCGTTTTAAAAAATTTTCCAGTCCCCTTTTTTTCCCAAAAAAAAAAACAAAAACGGGTTTTTTTTTTTTTTCAATAGTTTTCAACCAAAAAAATTAAAATTTTTTCCAAGAAACCCCACTAACGGGGCCCCAAAACCCATAAAACGGTTGCAAAAAAAACCCAAAAAAATGGAAAAGTCAAAAATTTCCCCCGTCCTTTTTTTGGGTTTTTTAGTTACAGGGGATAAATAAAAACTGGCTTTTAAAGAGCCCCCCCAATCCGTTTTTTAACATATAACCCCCACCGAAGGCCTCGTTTTTTTAAATTTCAGCCTGGCAACTGACCAAAAAAAAATACGTCCCCCCAAAAAAAAGCCATCTTTTGGCCAAAAAAAAAAAAACCCAAAATTCGTGGAGTTTTTATTCAAATTAAAATTTTTAAACCAAGGGAAAAAAACCACTTTTTTTTTCCATGAGCCCTCCCTTTAAAAAAAAACCCCACAAGGGGCCCCGTGCCCAAAAAAAAAACCAAAAAAAAACGTCCCCAAAAAACCATTTTTTTTTTTTTTTTTGGGTTCCCCGTTAGCCACCCCTTTTTTTTAGTTTTCCTGAAACCAAAAAAAAAAGGATTCCCCCCCTTCCCCTTTTTTTAGGGTTTTTTTTTTTAGTCCCGTGGGAGTTGCGTTTAATCTTTAAAAAAAGTTAAAAATTATTTTAAAAAATTTTAAACAAATAAAATTTTTTTTTTTTTTTTTTTTTTTTTTAAAAAAAACCCCTGGCATTTTGACGTCCCCTTTATTTGGTCCCTGGGCCCCCGGGGGCCCTAACTTTTTCGAAGGCCCAGTTCCCCGACCTAAAAACCTAACGAAGGCACGGCCCCCCCTGAAAAAAAACCGCTAGGAAACCCTTTTAAAAATTTGGGCGTTTTTTCCCCCTTTTTTTCAAATATTTTTTTTTTTTTTTCCCCGAAAAAAAAAATGGGATTTTTTTTTTTAAAAAGTTTAAAAAAAATTCCCCATTTTGGGTTTTTTTGTTTTTTGGCCCCAAAAAAAGGGTTTTTTTGGTTTTTTTTTTTTGTGGGCCAAAAAATTTGGAAACATTTTTTTTTTTTTTTTCGGAAAGGCAAAAAAACAAATTTTTGGTTTTTTTTAACCTTTTTAGGGGGGGGCCCCCCCCCAAATACTTTTCAATTTAAAGGGGGGCCCCCCACCAAAAAAATTTTTAAAAGGGAGGGGGGGGGGGGTTTCCCCCCAAAAAAAAAAAAACCCCAAGGGGGGGGGGCCCCCAAAGCAAAAAAAAAAATTTCCCAAACAAACTTTAAAATTCCCCCCAAAAAAAAAAACCCTTGATTTTTTTTTTTTTATTTTTTTTTTTTTTTCCCCCTTTAATTTTTATTTTACCCCCCCCCCCCCCCCCCCCCCCCCCCCCCCCCCCCCCCCCCTTTTTCCCCCCCCCCCCGCTTTTTTTTTTTTTTTTTTTTTTCTTTAATTTTTTTTTTTTTCCCCCCCCCCCCCCCCCCCCCCCCCCCCCCCCCCCCCCCCCCCCTCCCCCCCCCCCCCCCCCCCCCCCCCCCCCCCCTTTTTTTTTTTTTTTTTTCCCTTTTTTTTAAAAAATTGTCCCCCCCCCCCCTTTTATTTAAAAGGCCTTGGGTTTTTAAAAAATTTCCCCCGGGCCCCGAATTTTTAACCCTTTTTTTTTTTAAAACCCCTTTTTTTTTTTTGGGGAATTTTTTTAAAAAAATTTTTTTTTAACAAAAAAAAAATTTTTTTTTTTTGGGGGTTTTTTTTTTAAAAAAACATTTGGGGAAAAAAAAACCCCCAAAACAAAAAATTTTTTTTTTAAAACCCCCTTGTAAAATAAAAAAAAAAATTTTTTTCCAAAATTTTGGGAAAAAGAAAAAAAAAAAAAACCTTTTGGCCCCCCGGGTTTTTAAAAAAAACCCCAAAAAAAATAAAAAAAAAACAAAATTTTTTTTAAAAAAACCATAAACCAAAAATTTTTGGGGTTTTTTTTTTTTAAAAAAAAAAACCCCAAGGGGGGAAAAAAAAAAATTCCAAAAACATGAAAAAAAAAATTTCCCCCCCCCCAAAAAAC
>NW_027625098.1:0-7414 GCF_034508935.2 Berghia stephanieae
TATCGAAAGGGGTATATGATAATAAAAAGACGTAACTCAGGCTTTTTTATTGGATTTTGCGTTCACGGTTAGAGTAATTCTCACAAAACGTAATTTTTGTGTATTGGTACTTTTAAATCCGGATGGCAAAATGTGAGTAGTTTGGCAAACTCACATTTTTAAAAAATAGGTTTTTATTTTATAAACTTTTAAGTTAGGGATAACAAATCTTAAAAATGAATTTTTGTCGTGATTAAACAAAAAGAGTCGCAAGGCCATTGGCCTTTAAAAAGCAAAGTTTCCAAGCGTAAAAAACGGAAAAAAATGCTTGCGCCCTTAAAAAAAGGAGGGGTGTTCTCCCCTAATTTTTCCCCGCCAGAAAAATTTTAACCCCAAGCTCCCCAATTTGATGGGGGGTAGACAAGGTTAGTCCCCAAAAAATAAAAGATCACGGTGTACCCGACGAGTTTGGTGCCTTTCGCGTAAAAGAGGTGGTTTCCAACTGAGTTTCCCGGACCCCCCCCCCCCCCCCCCCCCCCCCCCCCCCCCAAAACAACAAAATACACACCGCCTTTAAATACAGTTCTTTTCAAAATTTTTGTTATCTGATCTCAATTTAACATACTTTTAAATTTTCTTTCTTTAAAATTTTTACATTTTTTTATACAATACTACTCGATTCAAAATCAAAAATTTGGCTTTTTGATAGCGCAAACCCACAAAAAACGGTCAAAACGCTTTTAAAATGGCGTTCCTGGCCAACAGCAGTTTAATTTAGGACGAGCATGACACCGCTTAGGGATATTACACATTTTTTCCAGACAGAGCAACGCTGAAAAAGCCAAAATTTTTACTATTTTTTAAACCCCCCCCGGACGGTGAGAGAAGTGATGAAGACCTCTTTCCAAGGATCA
This sequence comes from Berghia stephanieae, assembly GCF_034508935.2. NCBI lineage: Eukaryota > Metazoa > Mollusca > Gastropoda > Nudibranchia > Aeolidiidae > Berghia > Berghia stephanieae. The sequence continues at coordinate 894 of NW_027625098.1, forward strand.
ACTGTGCGCCGAGCGAGGCTCGAACCCGGACCTTCGATCCGAATGGGGGAGTGTCATACCACTTGCCCAACATTCATGAACGTGAATAATATGAAAGTGGACAGGGGGCAACAGAATACAAAAAGTTTTTGAAAAGCAATGTCAGGGGGAAAAGAAATTTTTTTTACATAAAAAATCTAAGAAACAAAAAAACCCAACAACAAAAAAATTAAACCCCCCCCCCCCCCCCCCCCCCCCCCCCCCCCAAAAAAAAAAAAAAAAAAAAAAAAAAAAAGATAAGAAAAAGAAAAAAAAAAACCGCCCCCACTCGACTGCCTTTTTCAGTGTTCAAAAAGAATTCCAAAATCTGTTTTATTAAATTTCCGTAGATCTTCTATACCCTTGTACTTTGACAAAAAAGCTTTTTAAAAACTTTATTCAGAATTTTTTTTTTAAACTTTTTTGAAGTAACTAATAAAATTTGTCTGTTCAAGAAAGCAAATATTTAGGCTGTTTTAAAAAAAAAATTTTAAATTACATTAAATCGAGCTTTTATATACCCGCAATATCCTAAAACCCCAAAAGCGTTTTACAAAGGGGTCCCTGGCCAACGAAACATGTAACTAGAGGAGGGAAAAACATGCGCCTGTTAGGCGAATTTTACATTTTCACGGACAGAGAATACCTGTTAACGGCCAGATTCGTTATCCACCTGGTAGGGGGGAAAATGTGAGAAAAAAGCCGTCTCCAAGGACCAACTATCCCCGAGGAGGCTCAAACCCCAGGCCTTCCGATCCAAAGCGAGTGCATCCCCACAAGAACACATAGTCGCACTGTTTTGAAAACTCTGTTGTCTTGTCTATTTAGTTTTTAGATACCTTTTGGCCCCCCCCCCCCCCCCTTCCCCAAAATTTTATATTTTCTGTTAATTTCTTTTTTTAGATCATTTTTTTCCTATCATTTTTTATTTATTTTTTTATTTATTTATTTATTTATTTATTTTTTTTATTTATTTATTTTTTTTATTTATTTTTTATTTTTTATTTTTTTGGCCCCTTTTGTATATTCCCTGAAAAGGTCGAGCCCGAAACGTCGTTTGTTTTGCATTTTTTCAATACATTGACATTTATTTTTTGTTTTTTTTCCCGAGAATGTTTTAACAGTTCCATTTTAATTATTTACAAAGGGTTTTGAGTCGAACTTTGACCAATGAAAACATACCCTTTTTATCCGCACACCGATGTGCTATGAACCCATTTCACGTTTTTTAAAAAACCACTTTCGTATAAGAAAAATTTTGTCCCCTTTAAAAGGAAAATTTTAATGGGATTCGCGTCTGTTTTGAATTCACTTTCTATCTTTCTTATGGTAATTTTTAAAAATCTCTGATTTCTCTCTCTCTCTCTCTCTCTCTCTCTCTCCTTTTCTTCTCCCCTCTCTTCTCTTTTTTTTAAACTCCTCTCTCTCTCTCTCTCCTCTCTAAATGCATTCTTATTCATCATTTACCTTTTCTGTCTTTTGTAGGGTTCATCTTTCACTTTTTTATCCTTATTCAAAATCTTTTTCATCCATTTCTATCTATCTTTTTCTATCTATTTTCTTTTTAAATTATCTATCATCTATCTATCTATTATCTATCTTTATTATCTACTATCTATCTACTTCTATCTATCTATTATCTATCTATCTATCTATCTATCCATTATCTATCCTATCATCTACCTTTTTTATATCCCCTTATCACTAATCTATTATTATCTATTTTTTTATTATTATCTATTTTTCCCTTTATTTTTTTTTTTTTTTTCACTTTCCATTTTTTATTTTGGTTAAAAATCTACTTTAAATTTTCTAAAACACAAAACCTTTTTTCCCCTCTAAAAAAAAAAAGGGGGGGAGGGGGGAAAAAGGAGGAAAAATTTAGGTTTAAGGGAAAAGTGGGAGGAAGAAGGAGGGAGAAAAGAGGAGAAAAGAGGAGAGAGAGAGAGAGAGAGAGAGAGAGGGGGGTTGGGGGGAGGGAAGGGGGGGAGGGGGGGGGGGGGGGGGGGGGGGGGGGGGGGGGGAGGGGGGGGGGGGGGGGGGGGGGGGGGGGGGGGGGAGGGGGGGGGGGGGGGGGGGGGGGGGGGGGGGGGGGGGGGGGGGGGGGGGGGGGGGGGGGGGGGGGGAATCGGCAAGCCAGACGGAAGGTGGCGCGCCATTTTGGGTCCGGTTTTAACCCCCCCCAAACACCCAAAAAACAACACTAAAAACTCTTTTTCCCCACTTCTCGATTGCATAAATCTAAAAAAAATGATGGATTTTATTAATTCAATAAAACTGAATGAGCGGAAACAGAACAAGTGGCTATAAACCAAAATTGTTTTTTTTTCCTCCCCTTTCTGCTTCTATCGCCCGAATAAATAACGGCCGAGGAAAAAAGGATGAATTTAAGAACAATAAAAACGGGTTTGAATGGAGGAACGACGACATAATGAAATTTGGAGGGTGACCAACCATGGATGAAGGGCCGTGAATAATGGCGACCTTGTTCAAAAGGAGGCCCCCGCTTAATAAAACCGACGCAAAAAACGATAAAAAATTTGGGAGAGGATTTTCAGAAACGATCGGGGTGGAGGTTTGGGAGAAGGAGGAGTGAATGATGAGAGAGAGAGAGAGAGGAGAGAGATGAGAGGAGAAGAAGAGGGAGAGAAAAAGAGAGGGTTGATCATTTTTTTGACTGTTAACTTTCTGGTCACTTGCCTGTAAAAAATTCTAGCCGCGAAAAAAAAAAAATTACCGATTTTCTTTTTTTAAAAACCAAGGCTGGTTGCTGGGCGGACGTGCTCACACTATTGAATCCTATTCTACTATCGCGGATGTTACTATCGTGACAATAGGACCCCGGGCAAAAATAAAAAAAAAGGAATAAGTGTTGTATTCAATGTAAAAAAAGGGGATCATCTTCTCTTAGGCAAAAAACTCCGACCACTACTTTCAATTTCTTTTGGTGTGTCACATTGTATTGTGTTTGTTTTCCCAAACCTTGTCCCCGTACCTGACACTGACAAGAAGGGACGTAGGGGTACAGTTTTTGTTTTCGTACCCAAAAAGTACGAGTTCGATCCCCGGCCCGTTGCTCGTGGGGCCTTGAGCAAGTCCCCCTCCCTAGTCAATTTGCGGGGGCTGCACTGAGGCTGACGCCTGGGTTATTCGTCTTCCATTGGAAAAGACCCAAAAGAGAAAATTTCCCTCGTGGGGTGAATAAAGGGAATTTTATTTTTTTTATTTATTTTATTTTTTTGGGGCAAGTCCACGACCCCCAAAAAAAAAAGCGCTTTGAGGATTCGACTAAAGGCGATGTATATTACTATTAGTTTTATTATTATTTTTGTTTTATTATTATTATTATTATTATTAATTATTTTTATTATTTTTTATTTTATTTTATTATTTTTTATTTTTATTTTTATTATTTTTTGTAATTTTTTTTTTATTTTATTATTTTTATTATTTTATTTTATTATTTTTTCTTTTTCTTCTTTCTTCTTCTTTTTTCTTTTCTTCTTTTCTCTTCTTTTTCTTCTTCTTCTTCTTTTTTTTTTTTATTATTTTATTTTTATTATTATTATTTTATTATTATTTTTTTTTTATTATTATTATTATTATTATTATTTTTTATTATTATTATATTTTATTATTATTATTATTTTATTATTATTTTTATTATTTTATTATTTTTATTATTATTTTATTTTATTATTATTATTATTATTTTAAGAAAATTTCCCAAAGGGCTATCAAAGCGCCGAGTGAGGCTCGAACCCCGGACCCTTCCCCCCGAAAGCGAGTGTTGGCATAGACCACATACCTTTTAGTGTAATTGAAAAAATGCCCCGACGAAGCGGAACGAAAAAAAAAGATAAAAATACCCCCCCCCCCCTCAAAATTAAAAAAAAAAAAATTAAAAAAAAAAATTTAAAAACAAAACCGTTTGTAGAAAATGGACGACATTTTTGCTCGGTTGAGATATTTTTTTCCATCCAAAACGAGCCCATAACAATTTTGGTTTTCAGACCTGCAAATAATAACGTCGTTTTTGCCCCTTTCACCTTAAAAAAACCCACCCTTTTGGACTTTATGTTTCGTGGTTTGTTTTCTGGAATCGAGCCCACGCTGTTAATAACTCCAAACTTCCTATTACCAAGATTTTAATAGCTTTCCTTTCAAGCCATTCCAAATGTAAAAGAAATTGGTTTTAAATTTCCCCCAACTCCGTTTTTTTTTTCCCTTTTGGGGACATTGAGGATTATTTTTTCCCCAAAATTTCTTATTCGATCTATTAAAAATCATATTTAAAAAACCCAAAAAATTTTACACAAATCTAGGGGGAATTCTTTGTCAATGATGCTTAAAGAAAGTTTACGTTTAAAATATTATTCATGGATGGAAAATCTCAAAAGTAGAAAAATTGACCCCAAAAGAGTTTTTTGGGAAAAACACTCTTCAAATTCAAATACAAATTTATTAAAACATTAGATAATTGGCACATTTCTAAATTTTTTCTATTATTTTCTATTATTATTTTTTATTATTTTTATTAATTTCAGATTGACTTCCGGCGGGAAATTCGGAGTCCTATTCATTCGGAAAAGAGCAGGAAAATTTCCTCTAATCCCCTCATATTCGTAAATTTTTCTTTTACGAGCACGTTGTAAAGTTGAGACATCGTCCCGGAGTTCTTTGTGTCCTTTAAATCCCGAAAAGCACGGGCGTGCTCAGAATAAAAAAAAGAAAAAATAAACAAATATCCCACACTCTTTGCTAATAATCAAAATTTTCAAACTCAAAATTTTTTGTCTTTGGGGGTATATTTTGATTTAAAAGTTAAAAGAAGAGGAAGAAAACACTTGAATTTTTGGATTTTTTTTTTTTTAAATTTTATAAAAGTTTTAAATTGATAGCGGCTAGAGCCAGATAGTTTTGGTTGAATTGTGAATTTTTATTTTTTTCTTCTTCTGTGTGTGAATTTGTTGAAAAATTGAAGTGAAACATGAGGACAAAAAAAAAATTTTTTCGTTTCACCCTGGTCTCAAAATTAACCCTTATCAGGGGGTAATTTATTAAACCTCAATTATTTTATATTTTTTTTTTTATGTTTCCCTTTAGACACCAGTATCGAAAGGGTGTCACGTCAAATTTAGGTAAAATTTATAAAAAATGATCGATCCGGGGGAAGTGGGGATTTTTCTTGACGTCTGTTATAGGTGCTGGGGCTGTTGATCTAGCGAAAAATACTTTTTCGATATAAAAGTAGTATGGCTACTCTCCCCATTATTTTAAACCCACGTCGGAAGCCCTTTCCCCCGCCCAAGAATGTTCATAGCTATCGCCCACCAAAATGGTAACAAGCAATTTCTATTTTCCCTTTTCTGCTATAGAAACCGAAAAATCTCCGCTCCCTGATCTATTAAGGCTTATTGATACCTTTTTTAACCGAAAATTTTTTACTCGTAAGAAAACACCTTAATTTCAAGTTAATTTAAGGGTATTACCCTCATAAAAAATTTTCAAAAGGGTTTGGGGACAGACTGAGAAAGCAATTTCGCTCATAAAAACATGGGTGATTTCAAAATTTGACAATTTTAAGGTAAAAACCTCGCGGAAATTTTACTGCCTGAAGGGGGGATGGTTTTTGGAAAAAATCGATGAATTTATATATAATAAATGAATGAATTTTAATCAATAAAGTTGGTTTAATGATGAATGAATGAAAAATGGGGGGGGTGGGTGGATGGTGAAAAATTTTGGGGGTATCGGGTTTTTTGATTTGGGTTTCTTTAGAATTGATTGATTGATTTGATTTATTGATTGAGGAAAGAGTCATTGATTGTCAGAAAAGCGACTCCAAATGGTGTCAAAGATGGAATACATTTTGAAAAAATTAAAATTAAATCTTTTAAAACGCATTTTTAGGATTTACCATGCTCAGTGCGCTTCGTCTTTTCATCTATTCCCACAAAAGGCCATATTTACATTTTTTAAAAGGGATTACTCGTCTGGAAGGCGTCCTTTTTTGAAATTTAAAAATCTTACAAATCCGTCACTGCCCGTATCCAGGGATCATTCAACTTGGGGCGGTGAGGTGTAGTTTGGATGAAGAAAAGAAGTTAATGTCATTCGGTCTATGTTATTATTTTTTTTTTGCTATCACCTTTATGAGTAATTTTCATTAAAAATGTTTTACCAGCTTTAAAGTTCAAGTTTCACATCGTTTTGTGTGTTGGCCGTTTGGAATGTTGTGAGTTTCTTTCCCAGCCATCATCTTTTAGAAACCCGTACCCCTTGTGATTTGAAAACACGAAAAAAAACAACATAACTCCACAAAATAAAAAACCACAACACCAAAAAGAGACAGAAATAAATGACACCTGTATAAGTGTCAATTACCAGGTATTGGCCAAAAGCTTAAAGGTTAACGCTGCTTTTTGGTTGTCTAAATTATTTGAAAAAAAAAAAGATTACGTATGTACAATAAACGGGTTCAAAATTTTGATTGTCCCCCC
>NW_027625099.1:0-7415 GCF_034508935.2 Berghia stephanieae
AATGAACGCTAAAGACTACAAAATTTTGTGGGTTGGATGTTTAATCGGGATGGCGGATGTGTGGAGTATTTTACTAAAACGCTAACAGCATTTTTTCTCAAATTGTTTTAAGTTTTTAATGCTATACGTTGAAATAAAGCACTCACAACAACTGGCTGCCAAAATGAAACTACTGACAATCACAATCATCTGTCACCGATAACGTTTTTTGGGTTGATATAAAAAAGAATGAAATTGACGTCACTCAGCTCTTTGTTTTGTTTTCTGAGGCCGGATAGTTGGGTGATTATCTCTTACTAAAATTTTAATCAGATTATAAACTTTTTAAAGGGTTTAAAACATCGTTTTTGCGTAATGGTACGGTTCATCTTGCAGGCAGATGTTGTGAGAAATTTTATCTGAACGCATAACATCAATATTTTAGTGAGATCTACTCACCCATTGTCGGTCTAAAGACAATGACAGAGATACATTATCTCATCTTCATTCATTCTATTGATGCAGTGTCGAACAAAACGTACCAACGCACAATATTATGTGTGACCTTGACTTTTATAGTCTGAGTGATAGAATTTAGTGAGAACTACTCGTAAAAATGGCTGGCTAAAAACATTAACAAAGAGTTTAAAAGTGACTTTAATTTTTGGTTTTAGCTGAATTGTTTAATGACTAAAGATGGCCTCAGATGACTTGCAGAAAACGTCAATTTTAATAAATTAGATTAAGTTTTTTTGAATTTCACTATTGGATATTTTCCGATATCCGGGCATAATACCGAAACGGGCGGATTACTTTATTGATAGAAACATTTATAAAATTGGGTTTTATGAATGAAAGATTTTTTTTGTGGCTGACTGTGAGGCATGTCTTAGAGGTAAATGATAAGTAGTAAAACGTACTTGTCATCTCACCAGACGGGTGTTGCGCTCTGTGGAAAAAAAATAATTGGCTCTTTATTCTTGAAGGCTTCGATTTTTGAAAATGTTTTTGAGAGTGAATTATTGTATTTTTCAGTATTGGATAAAAATAAAAATTTTAATAATTCTGACATTCAGAGACGGAGACGGGCAGTTTTTCATTTTTAAAAAAATGATAACTAAACAAACTGACCTTTTAAAACATCTGTTTAATCCTCCCATGGCGAAATTTTGCTGTTTTTAGTCGGTGAACAAATGGTGTTTAAAATTCTTCGCTCAAAAAAAACTAATCGAGATATTTACATCGGGAGCCGAAACTAGGCCCTTTGGATAATGATTTATCTTCATCGGTTCGGTGATTTAAATCAATTATCTGTATACATAGATTATTTATTTGAAGGAAAGTGGAAACATCCATGAAGATGAAACTGTCTTTAAAAAAATATTTTATAGAATAATAAGCGGCTTGAATCTGTGAACTATTATTAGAATCGACCAACAAAAAAAAAAGAAAGAAAATGACTACAATAGCTTCAAATAAGGACAAAATAGTTAAGATAGTACAATTTGGGCTCAAGGTCCTTACTCAGGGAACAATTTTTGTTGTTTGCCGAGGAAGGGTTTTGATCCTGATACATGTTAAATTTTTGTTTTTTTTTGAAGCTACTAAATTTAGTACATAGTTTTTTAAGTCAACAGAATCGATTCAGTTTGGTGTTTACTTTAGTCATTTACAACCTACTTTATCTGATATTGACTAATACGGTTTGCAGTAACAAAAATAATAAATATTGGCACAAATTAACGTTCTTTAAATAAAAAATTGGTTACTTGCCCTTGATAACTATAATTGTCTTATCTTTGCTAGATGTTTTTTGGGGATTAATTGATTTACTTCAATTTTTAGTGCCTACTTTATATCTATATATTCATGTATGAATTCTCAAAGATGCACTTGTACTTTTAGAGCAAGTCCAGCAGCACTCTGAAATTCATTTTAAAAGATTTTTTGACGACATCGGGAAAACCCTTCAACAGTCGTAACGTCACTTCCCTCGTAATGACGCATGGTAAACTAAGTAAAATGGCTTAAACTTCGGGAAAAATGGCGGGCGCCCTTATGAAATATTTCTCTGACAAGCATAAAAGCGTATCCAGAGGGAAAAAAAAACATTATAAATCTGATCATGTTTTGACTTTTAACACATTTTGATCACAAGACATATGAAAAATTCCTTAAGCATGAAGAATGAAAAGTACCAATTTTCTTTGTTTAGAACCACGATGGCCGTCGTTGCTGAGCGACGTGACATCAGACTATTGAATCCAATTGCATTGACAATTGGATTCAATTGGATTCAAACCGAAAGACCGAGTCAACGAGGTCCAGGCTGAATCTTCTTTTAACATAATTATTTTTCTTTTATTTTTCTATCTACTAATTCTGGAAACGGATCAAAAACTGTTCAAATTTTTATCTTACATCATTGCCTGCTCTTTAATTTGTCGCTTACACAATTTTATATATAACCCGTTGATTATCTTTCACAAGATTTGAAGCAATAGTATTTCAATCTTTTAATCGGGCAATGGAAAGGAAGGGGAGGGGGGGGGGGGGGATAGCATATTGTTGGCAAGGATGGTGTTTTGGTTCCTGCAATTGTTTTCAACCTGAAGCTATGGCCTCATTTACGGATTTCGGAAAGATTTTTTCCTTTGCTTTCTGGAAAATTTTTACCCTGATTTGCAATAGCACTAAATTGTGAGCTTGGTCATTTCAGATCTGTTCCATACGAAACAACTGACCCGAGAAGTCGACCGGCTAAAAAATCCTTGCTAAACCTTTTAAACTTATTTATTCACTTTTGATGAAGAAAAAAAAAACCCCGGAATCACTAACTCTGCCTTTCGAAAATATTTAACATTTCTTTTTATTTAGATAATACAAATGGCTATTTTAGTTTTACATTTAGAAAGTAGATTTTAGTAAAAAAATGTGGAATTCAATAAAGTCGCGGATATCTTATTGAATAACGGAATAGAATACGAAATGTTTTGATATAAATATTGATGGAAAGAAGAAAAACTAATTTTAAAAAAAGCCTATAACGAAAAAAAAAAAAAACAAAAACAAAAAAAAAACAACAAATAAATAAAACAAAAATAAAAACAAAAAAAAAACAAAATATACAAACCGTTTTTAATAAATGATGAGGTGAAAATTGATGGTTCCAGAGTTATTAAGCTTAACCAATCAGATTGTTTCCTTGCTTTTTAGCTCGTTCAGTCTCTCAAGGAAAGGTCTGGCAAATATTACTAATTAAAGAGACATTCCCAAACAGACAAAAAAATGAGTCCCGCAGTTAGTGAGTATTTATCTTTCTATAATTGACTCACAAAATAAAGGAATTGCGCAATACCCAGCGGCAATATTGATATAATGCATTTATGTAAAATAAAAACACCCACCACCCGGGAATATAACGAACTGACACACACAGCTGTGTGTAAACCTTAAACGTTTAGGGTGATTACTTAATGTGGCAAATGTTGTGTCGTCATTTCGCTGTAATCGGTTATATCAGGGTAAAAAATACTTAACATTTATTTTTCGCACAAAAAATAAAACCACTAAACATTTATTCGACTAAATTTCGATAAAATATACGATAACTAAAGAAATTTTTTTCAACGGTAAAAACCCTCTATGTGGATTGAATAACCAGAGACTCATACTATAAGATAATAGAAAAAAAAGGCATCCATGTCAACCCGCTTGCCAGGCATACAACAAGACCATCAGGTGGAAGTGTCAATTCAAAGATAGATTCAGACTGCCATAGTCTGTTTAAAAACAAAACCCAAAACTTTTTGCCAAAAAACTCGTCCTTCAAAATATAATATTTATTAAAATGACCTTCAGTTTGTCAAAAATCTTCAAACCTAAGACTTCTTTGAAAAATTTCTTGAAGTCCCAGAATTGAGAATTTTGACAAGATTAGGTTTAATCTTAAAAAGATGTATATTTAAAGAATGAGTTTTCTGGGCAAAAGTTTTAAAAAAATGTTTTCTCTAGTACGACAAAAAAAACAATTTAATAAGGAAGCTAGGGATTACTTCTATCCTCCATGAACCATACTGCGTTTCGATATAAAATAACTAAGGGCGTCCCGGAGATAGTTAATGCATTTTATAATTTTTTGGATTTGAGAAATCAAACAGGTATAAAAACGATCTTCCCTTCACCTGTTTTTATTCTTTTCATCTATTTAAAAAAAAGATGGGGGTTGGGGTTAAAATTGTTTTCCTACAGCTCATGGTAGATGTTTACCAACGAGCATTTTTGCAAATATAAAAATTATATAAACTATTTTTGCAGATTGATATAAGAGTAACTTGCGTGCCTTTTTAAAAAATTAAAGATTAATTCTATTACCTGTTGACTCTAATTGATTATTAGAAAATCTTCTGGACTAAATGATCGGTAAATAATTTTAACCTTGAGAATCACCACTTGCCCCTGTTGCCAGATTCATTTTTCAGACTTTTATTATTTTTACTGTTATGCTCAAAATGTTCATCTCGATCTGTGTTAATTTCCCAAATCGGTGGGTAATAATCAACAAAGACGAATACCTTTGAATAAGCTTTACTTCCCGCAAATATTCTGGCTCTCCAATAGTTTTAAAGAAGTATGGACTGATAATCGATAAAAATGCTATAAAACAAAATGAAAGGTGAAATGGGAGATTGAAAAAAAAAATCATCTCCGGTGCCGAACATCAGCCTACCCCGACTGGGATCGAACCTTAGACTTTTTATTTACCTGCTCCTAAATTATTACTTCAAAGGAAGACAAAGACATATAGTTTGTTGCTAGCCGTTAAACGATGGTTATTTATTTTTTGGATGAGAGATTTTGATTAGAAAAAAAACATGCAAACATGCAAAAACAGCAGACGTCAACAGCATTTTCTATAATAATATTTTGTTTTTTAATGTCATCGAACCTTCACTCTCATTTGGGAATTGAGCCACAAAGGTAATTTTGTTTTCCCTCCCTACAAAGAACAAACTTTATTTCATTTATCCATGTTTTTTTAAAATAACACCTCAAGCTTTTTAAATAGAACAACATTCACTCATAGCGCAATGTATGGAATGCAAAAATAAGCGTAGAAATATCATGTTTGACAATCCTCAAGAATTATCCTGGAACGTTTATTTCCATGAACCAAATTATTCATATAGATCTTACTAAAAAGGAGGAGCATTGATATTTTTTATCGGCTCTCAAACAAAAAGGACAAATGAGTCCCATTATTACTTTCCAAAATATATAAATGGAGCAATCTGTGATATTGATATTGGCTTTACTTTCGGGACTTCCTATACACTGTAATCCAAATCAAGCACACTCAATTCCAAAAAAGACCATGAATATTCCCATTCTTAAAAAAATCATCCCAATAACCCCACCAACCCCCTTTCAATTTAACCCCGATTCAACCAAATCCGACTATTGGTTTCAGCGAATTCCCCTGTATCCAGTTGCACAAAATAATCTAATTTTGTAAATCTGTAATAGGTGAAAAAAACGATAAATAGGAAATAAATGACTGAAATAATGTATGTGTAAGCTCCGTAAACAATAAATCGTAATAAAGAGTTTGGATCTTTCACCCAAAAAAACATTCTTTAAAAACCCTTCGAGAAGTATCGAAATGGCCGATGACGGGGTGTGTCAACGCAAGAAAACAACAAGGGGCAGTGTTGGGGTTTGGTAATCGTGTTGTAATATTCAGACCATCTTACGTGGATATGTACGGAAACAACACATTAGAAGACGAGAAATCAGTTTGTGTCCGCGTTGAACAAGATTCATTGACGAAACCTATCAACAGCAAACATTGTCCATGTTGCAATCACCATCACCACCATACGAGGATGCATCCACTAAGCAGGGCGAAGACAATGACGATTTTCATGGTGTGTGTTGCGACGAGGACTGGAGAGACTTTACAGAGTATACAACCCTCCACGGACTACGGTATATATGGCATAGGATTCCTCCTGGTTCAGAAGGTAAGATCTTTTTCTACAGAATGTCATAAAGCTTCTTAAACTATTGTCTGACGGACCAAAAAAAAATCACGTCAAGAATAGAAGGCAAGACCATCAAAGAAAGCAAATTGTGAATTGTATTCAATAGTCCAACCAATGGGATCATTTGCTTTTTGACACTACTGAACGACAACAAACCTAAAAAGAGGTCAAAATACAAGTCCTAGTGTCAGGCTATAAGTTAAAGAATTAATTTTTCATGCTGATAACTCAATTCCTTATGGGATCATTTTTGTGATGGATATCTCGAAAACGGCGCAAGATATTGCCTTTTTAAACAATGTTTAAACTAGGCCTATAAGTGGGTTCGGATGTCAGACCTGCATATATGTACATGTCCTGTCCATGGTTCAGAATCAGGGGGGGCGATTAAGAAAAATAAATCACTCGTTTCTTCATTTTATTTGTTTTCACGGACATTAGAAAAACAAAGATACGATCAAACAAAGCCATTTATGGGGAAAAAAAGTGTTTTAAATAATTACTGGTTTTTTAAAATTTATCCAGTTGTTGCTGTGAAATAAATAAAATAAAAAACAACCCATATATTGGAGCTTATTTTAATATTTTAACCAACTGAAAGAGAAGACAGAGAAGAAATCCGAGATGGAAATATCTGTCAAAGTGAAAGCTGAGCTGCTAGAAAATGAAGACTAAAAACAAAGAAGAAGAATGAAAATAACGAATTCCGTCTAAAAGAAGCTGATTTTCAGAGAAGTGATAAGACATGGAACGAGATTTAAAAAAAGTTAGCTCGGGATAGAGAGGATGGAAACTGTTTGTCTGTGGCCTATACCCTGACTCAGGGTGAAAAAGGCAATGAGATAAGATGATGTTGAAGATGAGATGATGATGATGATGATGAAGATGATGATGATGAAGATGAAGATGATGATGATGATTGAAGATGATGATATGTTGTTATTCATTTTTGCCCAATACATTTTAGATTAAAAAAGCCAAATATTCTTGGAATGACCAAATATGACGTTTGAAACGACCTAGCCCAGAGTTTGTTTCAGCGAGATAAAGTGTACATTCCAAATAAATTCATGCAATTTAGTTATTTATTATATTTTGAAAAGTACCCGCATGAAATTACAAAAATCTCTATAGATTACAACTAAACACTTCGTTCCTTTTATGGTTATAGATTTTTATTTTGTCTGCACGCGAAAATGTCAATTCATGAGTCGAGAGATGACAAGAAATGGAACGTAACAAAACAGTAAACAATTTTTTGGAAAACGAATCAAATAGCATGCTCATTTTTCATAGTGCATGTGTCTGTGGTTTTTATAATTTATTAAGAAATATCTTTTTTTTCGTATAATCTCTCAATATTCCTCAACGTGTTGTAGCTTATTCATTTTT
>NW_027625100.1:0-22326 GCF_034508935.2 Berghia stephanieae
GACGCACTGAAAAAGGAAATTTTGCATAAAAAAACCAGACGAAAAGATGAAATTTTGTTAATAAACTTTTTTAAAAAATGTGGGGGGTTTTTTGGGTCTGGGGGCTGTTTACCCCAGGTGATAGGCATGTTTTTTAAGGGGTGCGTGGGTTTTTGGGTTAAACCGGTCGGGGGTTTTGTTTTGGGGGGCCACATTTATAGATAGTTCAAGATGATGTCCTCAGGTTTTTTTTAAATTGTTTTTTGCCACCCGCGTTTAGGGAAAGCTCAAAAAACCTTTTTTAAAAAAAACCAAAAATTTTAAAAACGTTAATGTTTAACTTTTTTTTTGGGGTTTTGGTTTTTTAACCCTTCCCCGAATGGCAAGGGTTATGGTTTCTTAGCCAAGCGCATACTATTTATACTTTTTCAAATTTTTTCGAGTCAAAAAAAACTTAGATTTTAAATGTTTATTCGATTGTTTTAATAAATTAAAACAAAAAGGGAGTTTTTTCAAAAGTGTACCCCTAAAGGGATTAATAAACAGAAAGCTCGTATTAGAAGATAGTTAAAAAGGTATCCAGACAAAAACCCTGCAGGCATAGCAAAAAGGTTTCTCAAGGAATCAGAAAAAACCCGGAAAAAAAATTTAAAAACCCAGGCCCAAAATGGGTTTGGGGAGGCCGCAATTTGCTTTTTTTTGCTGAGTTTTGGGGGCCCCATCGGATGAAACAATAAAAGATGACGCGTTAAAAATATCGCAAAAAAAAATTCAAATGTGATTTTAGAATATTTTTTTTGGGGACCCTTTTCCGCAATGAGCGTTTGAAAAATTTTGTCCCGCAATATGAAAAATGCTTTCGGTCAGAAGGTCCTTTTTTCAAAGCAGGGTTTTGTGGATATTTTATGTTCTCTCCTCTCTTCCCCCCCTTCTCTTTTTCCCCCTTTTCCCCTCTCTTTCCTCTTTCTATCTATCTATCTTCAAATTATTTCCTATTCCAGAGAAGGAGGGGAAAAAATAAAAACTAAAAAACAACACAATGATTTTAGAGACATCTATATAAAGATATTCACAAAATTTATTTCCGATGGTTTAATCTAAAAACCCCCAAAATGTTGCACATAAAATTCCACAGTCTTTAAAACCCCCCCATCAAAGCAAACCCTTTTCAGAAAGTAAAAAAAATTTTCCCCAAACCCCCTTATTTATTTCCCCCCTTTTCACGTGTCCACCCTTTCTATGAAAAGAAAGCGTGACGTCACTCGGGGCCCCTTTTTTATTGTTTTGCCATCCGCGTTTGTGATTTTTTCTCAACCTAAACTGTATTACCAAACTATAAAATCAATGTTTACACAGATTTGTGTGTTGTTCCGTTATTCTTCCGAGGCAATGTTTGAGTGAACTCCTTGCCAAGCGCAATCTATCCATATACCTAATGGTGGATGACCTGTCGTCAGAGAACATGAGATTGGAGATCTTTTTCGGAGAGAGTTTGTATTTTATTATCACTCTACACGTGCCTAACGCTTTTGTCAATAAGGTCAACAGTGGGCTCTATTGGTGTGAGAAAAAATCAGTCAGATCAGTATAGATATAGTTCGAAATGACTGTCACTCAGGTCTTTGTTGTTGTTTTTTTGCCATCGCGCGTTTATAGTAACGCTCACTGAACTGATTAACCGAAATAAACGTTCATTGGATACACACAGTTTTGTGGTTGGTCCGTTACCTTCCCGATGGGAATGTTTTATGAGTCTTCTTAGCCAAGCTCAACACTATCTATAGATAGTATGCAGATGAGTCATTCAGGCCTTTGTTTATTGTTTATGCCATCCGCGTTTGTGAGTTGTTTCTCACTAAAAAACTGTATTAACCAGACTATAAAAGTCATGGTTACACAGAGTTTGTTGTGTTTGGTCCATTATACTTCCGGATGGCAAATATTGTGAGCTCCTTGGCCAGCGCATCTACCTATAGAGAAATAGGAGTATATGCTTGGCTAAAAACTTACAAACATTGCCAACCGGAAAGTATACATGGACTAACACACAAAACTACGTGACACATGAAGGTTATAGAATAGTATGCCTTGGCTAAGAAAATTCAAAACTTAGCCACCATACCCGAAGTATATGTGCAACATACAAAACTCTGGCAACCAGGAACTTTTAAAGTCTGAATAATACAGTATTAGTGTGAATTACTAGATAAAAACCGTGGATGGCAAAAAATAATAACAAATACCTGAGTGTTGTCAACTTCATACTAATCTATTAATTTATCTTCTAGGCACGTGACAAACGCTTATGGCCGCCTTCCGAAAGAGCTCCTAACATCCCATATTTTTTGTTCTAGTATGTGGTTTGGAGAGGGTAGCCTATAAAAAACAAGAATACTGGGATGTAGGAGCTTTCGGAAGCCCCCAACGACTATGTCAAAAGTGTGATCAGGGGGCCTCTATTGTGGAGTAAAGAGCATTTTGCAGTCATTATTGTTTTTATTCTAATACTTATTTACTCCCTTGTCACGTGTCCACTAACCGCTTTATCTATGCGCATGTGGATGTGACCAGTCCTAAGTGAACAGAAGTGTAAAAATCTTTTTCGGATAGAGTTTTTTATTCTTAATCTCTAATCACGTGCATACAGCTTATGTCAAAAGAGTGTGACCAGTGCAGATCAGAGTCTTTTATCTTAGCACGTGGCAAACGCTTATGTCAAAAGTGTGCGGCCCTTGTGGTCTAGTGGTATGACACTACTACTCGCTTTTCGATCGGAAGGTCCTGGGTTCGAGCCATGCTCGGCGCATAGTGAGTCCTCGAGGAAAAGTCACTTTACTGACATTATCTCACCGTAAACATGTGTAAAATGATACCAGCCCGTAACCACGTTGTCCTCTGCCCCAAATATTTAAATATTGCCTAAAAGGCGTCATGTCTCGTCCTACATGTTATAATAATGCTGTTGGTCATGACCCCTTGTAAACGCTTTGAGCACTTTTGTGGATATTGCGCTATATAAAAGCTCATTTGTTTTTAAGTTGAGCAAAGGCACACTGATTGAGTAAAGAACAGAGCCGATCAATTTTTCTTTATCTCTAGCACCTGGGTAACGCTTATGTCAAAAGTGTGAGCAGGGGCTCAATAGTCTGTATGATATATGCCAATGCTTAGAAGCTCATACACTGCCATCCGGAAGCTATAACGGACCAACTACAACAAAACTGTGTGTAATCAATTAACGTTTAAAAGCACTGGTAATCCAGTTCAGTGAGCATTACTTCAAAAACTCGTATGGCAAAAACAATAACGAAAGACTTGAGTACGTCATCCTTCGAACTATCTATAAAAAGCAGTGCAGATCGTTATTCTTGTTCATGCGTCCATTTTTGACTAACCAGTAACTGCCATATTTTTAAAACATAGTATTTTAACAAATTTGGGCCTAGGAAAATTCGCCCATCAAATATCGATCGATTTAATTCTAAATGGGTCAATATTGAGGAGACGAGTTTGACATGGCCAAATTTTTGAATACACAATTTCCCAGGGTCGGCAATTTATTGATTAATATTTCCGTATGACGAGCAAGTTTAACACAAAAGCGTTAAGATTAAGAGTAAAAACAACTTCCTTCTGTGGTGAGTAAAAACGGGGGGTGGGGGGGGGGGGAAGGGGGGGGGGGCCGGTGGCATTTTCCCCTCTATCTGTGACCCTCCGTCTCCAAAACGTATTATGTCGGGATGATTCAGACCCCAAAAAGTGAATTTCGTGAGATAGAAATGATAGAAATAGAGGTCAGAAGTTTTTTCGAATGCAAGAAATAGTCTTTATACTCCACCATAACGTACAGAAATTAAACACAAGTTGGATCTTGTGGCAATAATTCAATTTCTCTTCCCGAGTGGATCCCGACATAATACCGGCTTTGATACGGTGGGCACATGTTATGTTTCCTTCAACCAATAAAAACTGGAAAATTTCAAAATAACCCATCATTATTGCTAATCCCTCCCCCCCAAAATAGTAAACGACGCCTAAATGATTATGAAGTTAAATAATATTAGTCAGTCGTCAGATTATCAAGCGTTGAATTTCACTGAAAAATAATATTTCTTAAAAAAAGAAGAATCATTTAGTTTTTTTTTAAAAAACAGTTTGTTTATTCAAACAGATACGAATAGGAATCAGTTGAGGGTAGAATAAAAATTTTCTTAACAACTCTTGATTTTTGGGGATTTTGAAACTCTGGTCCTCAACGCGGACTCGCAAGCACGTGGCAGGGTTGGACATGTCCGGAAAACTAAAGATGCAAGAGTTTAATAATTGTATATTCTGACCTCTCTGGATCAACGAATTTGGTACATGGCGGTGGCGACTGCCATCGACATTCTTCGAAACGTTTCCTGAGATGTGCCTCATCGTATAACACCTTTTTCACTTATCCCTGTTTCTGGCCGCACTCCAATACTGCTTGATTATATGTTTTATTAAAACAAAACGCTGTAGTGTCACCGTTCATTTCATGAAGTTGAAGCACATCGTTTTTAGTACCTTTTACTCTGCCGTACTCTGGAAAAACACATATATAAAAATTTTGGCTAGAAAACTCGTCCTTCAAATAATGATCGAGTTAAAATGACCATAATCTTGCAAAAACTCTCATCAAACCTGAGATTTTCGCCGAAGTCCCAGGTTGAGAGTTGTTGCAAAGATTAGGTCATTAAATCGATCGATATATGAAGGACGAGTTTTCGGCCAAATCTAAAATATGGGTTTGTTCCAGAGTACGGCAGTACTGTCGTCCTCAATATATTTCTTTCTTTTTTTTTTTTGTTAAGCCTTTATTTCTTCAAAGACTAATTTTCGGACAATGTTCATTATGGATCCTCCTTTTCCGCAGTGTGAGAACTAATCAAATTCAGGTCGTCAAAAGTTTTCTTTCAAAATTGAAAGCGTGTAAGAGTGATGGTAATTGTCAAGTGTGTTTAAATGAATAAATCATGGTGGTGTATAATGGAGGGAGGTGGAATTTGTCCATCATCTTACTGCCCACTACGCAAGTCACACAACCAGAAAGAAAGACACCTGTCGGTCCAGGCATAGAATGTGAGTACTTGGCTTTGGTATCATCACTAGTCCTCATGAGTGAGTCATTGACAGACGTTGTCATTTCCTGGGGCCGCTGATGGACATAGGCGTCTGAAGTCTTTCAACCTATGAATTGGTGTGGCTTGGACTTAGACGACCAATGTTTGTTAAGTAATGTATTTTGAGGCGGGGGGGGGGGGGTTTGCGAAGTGTCCCAGTGGTTTAGCATTGTACTTGTTCACCTTACAGATCCCGGGTTCACCTCCACCGCTTTTGGCCTTTTCGTTTTTGTATTAACTCTTGTGCAAGATTATTACACCCCCGAAATGCTCACTTGGACAACATGGTGATTCCATGTTATTGGGAAATCAGACATCTTGTTTGGTGAATTATTATATTCCTTCATGGAATGCCTATGCGACGGATCCTAATGGTTTCGTTGTCGAAAGGGCTTAATTATTTTTAGTTGATTTATTTTTTATTGTTCTTGTTGATTGCTGAAAAGGATTTATGATTATGCCCCAACCGTTCCATGTTGGTTCTTGTTTATTTTATTCTTTTAAAGCTCTTAATTATTATTCTGATTATAAACTATTTACAGTTCCACAACAGCTACTCGCAGACTTTTGTCACTTTTATATCACGATGATTTAGATGTTAATCACCAGAACTAATCACCAAATGGCTAAACTAAAAAAAAAAACAATAACAAAAAGGCTGAGAGAACGTCAAAACTTTGATATTGTTTTTAGACATCCATTTTGGTGACTAGTACTCACAAAATTCTATCAATCAGACTATAGATAGTATGCGCGTGACTTAGAATCTCACAACATTGCCATCCGGAAGTATAACGACCAACACACCAAACTGTGTGTATCCATGAAGTTTATAGTCGGGTTAATACCGTTTCAGTGAGCAGTGGCTTCATAAACGCGGATGAACAAAAAAACCAATAACAAAAACCCTAGTGACTCCTCTTCGTACTATCTATAGCCTCCACTTTCTCATTCCCGAATTCTCTGACGGGAAAAAATGAAAAAATAATACGATTTTCAGTGTGAATAACTTTGACTCACACATTATACAAATTTAAAACCCGTGTACGAACTCAATACCTTCACCCTGCTGTCCTGTAATCATCAGTTGTTGACTCATCCTAGCATGAATTTTAAAATTTCAACCGTCTTAAAAACACTCCCTGGACTGACCACCACTCCCATTTTTTCAAAAGTTGAAAATAGAAACAGGATTGGTTCTCATCAATCGTCATTCATTGGTCAACGTTGGTATTGTAGCCATCGTATATCTTATTTGATAGTTCGATGATGACGTCACTCAGGTCAGTGTTATTGTGTTTTGCCATCCGCGTATATGAGTAATTGCTCACTGACGTATTAAGCCTTACTAATAGATAGTTCGAAGATGACGTCACTCATTCTTTGTTATTGTTTATTTTGGCCACCCTCGATTAATGAGTAATGCTCACTGATCTCTGTAATTAACCTGACTATAAACGTTCCATGGATACACACTATTTTTGTGTGTTGGTTTCGTATACTTTCCCGATGGCAATGTTTATTAGCTTCTTAGCCAAGCGCCATACAATCTATAGATAGAATGCGCCTGCCATGGAGTTCACAACATTGCCATCCGGGAGTAATAACGGACCACACACAAACACTGGAGTAACCATGAACTTTTCTGTCTGGTTAAAACATTTTAGTGAGAACAAACTCAAAAACGCGGATGCAAAAACAATAACAAAGGCTGAGTGACTCATCTGCATACTATCAATAGCCTGACACTAGAACACTTTAAGACTTATAAGTTTGACGGACATTTTCTTTTTAGGTTGTGCATGCCTAGATGAGTTGTGTTAGTATAGCTCAAAGAAACAGATGACTGTTCTTGGGTTTGACCTATTGAAATAAAACTCACGAATTGTTTTTCTTTTTGGCAAAAACTTGTCAGTTGGACGCCATATTTTTGGTCAGTGTCAGATATAGATAGCATGCGCTTGGCTTAAGAAGCTCATAACAAGCCATCCGGAGTATAACGTGGGACCAACACACAAACGATGTGTAAGTCTTTTAAGACGTTATAGTCTGGTTAAAACAGTTTAGTGAGATCAATCACAAAGCGCGGATGCAAAATAAATACAAAGGCTTGAGTGACGTCAATCATCGTCTATCTATAAGTTAACGATGGCTACACTCGGACTGACCACTACGCCCAGCCATTTCCTTAGTTGTAAATTAAACAGGATTGGTCCAACGTCATATGTCAACAGTTGGTTCTTTTTCCCCGAAAATGGCCATAATTGAAAATATGCCAGAAAACCCTTGTTCCTTCAAATATCCGATCGAATTTAAATGACCCTCATCTTGGCAAAAAAAAAAAAAAAAACAACCTCTACAAACCTGGGACTTCGCCAAGATGTGGTCTAGTGGTATGACACTCAATTTCGGATCGGTAGGTCCTGGATTCGAGCCTCGCTCGGCAATAGATTGTGTCCTTGGAAAGACTCTTACACTTCACATCTCTCCACCATACTCAGCTGAAATGAGTACCTGCCTTTAACGCGTTTTCTTTCCTTTCCCTCCTTTGTCGGAAAAAAAAACATAAATATCGTCTAACAGCGTATGTCTCGTTTCTAAATGTTACGTGTTTGCTGTTGGTCAAGGACCTTGTAAAGCCGCTTTGAGCAACGTTAAAGGATATTGCGTATATAATGGACGTGTTTTTATTTTTTGGAAAATTTTTAAATTCATAATTTTTAAGAGACAAAAGTTGTTATCGTTTGTTAGCTTAATTAAAAAAAAAAACAAGTTTACCCTCACATAATGAATAAATCACACACTTCATAATCCTATAGATAGAATGAGCCTTGGCCAAGGATTCACACATTGCCAACCGAAGTATAACGGACCAACACACAAACTCCTTGTTAACCATGAACTTTTATTATAGTCAGGGTTAATACAGTTTTATGATAAACAGACACACAAACGCGGATGGCAAAAACAATAACAAAGGCCTGAGTGGACGTCATCTGCATACTAACTATAAATTACTGTATCTGTATCAACTTCACTTTCAATACACTTGAAAAGACTAGAGATTTCAGAGATGATCATGAAGAATTTAAATGGGACCAACAGAATTCATAAATTCTACTAATCGTTCATTGATAGTACTACAGGTCTGATAATGGAACTGATATTGACAATGAATGGCAACATTTTTTAACGACTTTCGTCGAGGTCCTTGCTTCTCTTAGAGTTAAAGATAGTTCGAAGATGACGTTCACTCAGGACTTTAGTTAAATGTTTATTTTTAATGTTGCCGATCCGCGTTTATGAGTAATGCTCACTAGAACTGTATTAAACCTGCCTTATAAACGTCATGATACACACAGCTTGTGTGTTTGGGTCCGTTAACTTCCGGATGGCAATGTTAAGAGCTTCTTAGCCAATCGCATACTATCTATAATTTTCCTATTTTCTCGTGTAACCCAGTTTAAAATGACCGCTTGAAAAACATATATTTAAAAATTTGGCGCATAGAACGATCTTTAGGACTATCGATCGATTTAAAAATAGCCCTCACTCATCTTCGCCAACACTCTCAAAACCTGGACTTTAGATGAATACCATCGCGAGGTCTTGCGGACGTTTGAGAGTTTTTTCAAATGAGAGTCATATAAATCGATCAATAATTAATATAATTTGCAGGACGAGTTTTCTTTCTTGCCAAATTTTAAAGATATTTTTTTCAGCGTACGCAGTTAATGTTAAAATGGAGACAACCTACTCACTTCAATTTATCTTGCTTTTTGTTTTCTTTTCATTTCCTTCGGCCTTTTGATCTCCTTCGCCTTTTAAAGCCTATGTATGAGAAATAGCTTTTGACAATAGAGTGATTGCAACTCGAAATGAATAAAACGGCGCAGGTGCAAAAATAAAATAAACTCTAAAATGGTTTCACACTATCTGTGTGTAAAAAAAAGGGAAGGGCTTCAGAGTGAATTATGTTTTTTTTTTTATACGTAAAATTAATACATCGCAATATGAGAATTATATTAATTATACCATAATACATAAATAAAAAATACGAGTAAATATATTTAACTTTGCAACAAAAGAAGAAAACATCAACAACATCAAAAAATAAGCAATCATGATCCGCAAAAATAATAATAATAATCATAATGATGATGATGAAGATAATACTAATAAACTAAATACTAAATACTACTTAAACCACTTTCTACTACTACTACTACTACTACTACTACTACTATACTACTACTACTACTACTAACTACTACTACTACTAACTACTACTACTACTACTACTACTACTACTACTACTACTACTACTACTCACTACTACTAACTACTACTACTACAACTACTACTACTACAACTACACTACTCTACTAAACGACTACTAACGACTACTACGACTACTAACTACTACACAACTACTAACTACTACTACTACTACACTACTACTACTACTACTACTACTACTACTACTACTACTACTACTACACTATCTAACTACACTACTACACTACACAACTAACTACTACTACTACTTACTACTACTACTACTACTAAATGTTTTCAAGAAAACAAAATTCTGCTAATCACTTTGTAGCCCTTGCCATACTAAAGAAACAACAAAATTTAGTAGCTCTGGGAACAAAACTGGGCGCTCCAGTAATTAATAAAATTTCAAGATGCGACCTAATATATTCGCAATATTTGAATTAAAAAAAAAACAAAAAACCGTTAATTTTTGTGCCAGAGAGAACTTAGATCGGGTATTCAAAAACTCTTCCAGTTCCTCGCTGAGATGTTTTAGCGAAAAGCTTTGGGCCAGTCGGCCCCCGTTTTTAAAAGATAAAATTTCGCTGGCCCCAAGATTTAAAAAACTTCCCACCCGGGAAGTATAAAGCCCAAACCCACAAAATCTTTAAACCATGAAGTTTATAGTCAGGTAATACAGTTAAGGAAACAACTCAAAAGCGGGAAAAAACCCATAACAAGGCCTGAGTGACGTCTCTGCATATATTATGGGAAACCAACTGCCTTCACCCCCAAAAAAAAATGCCCCGCATTGAAATTTTAAAAAAAGAAATTTAAAAAATCTCTTAAAAAAAATCATTATTTTTAAAAACATTTCATTGGGCCCGATGTATAGATACCCTAAATTTAAATTGTAGCACGTGCGTGGAAATTTAAAAATTACAAATGATTAATGTTTTTCCCAATATATAGTTTTTTAAGCTTAAATTATCAATTATTTTTGGGTTTTTATTTGCATTGTAAAGCGCCTCTAGCACTGTGGATCTAGGCGCTATAAAAAATCTTCATTATTCATTCATTTCATTCAAAATGTCTTTTGGTAGTTTAAAGGGTAAATTTAATTTTTTTAAATTTCGTATATGATGGAAACCAGTGCTCAAGTACATTGTCATTGTCACGACTTTACTGTAAAAAGATGTACGAAGTTGAGGTCCCCTCCGTTTTTGGGTTAAATTATTTTTGCCATCCGCTTTTGAGTAATTCTCTTAAACCGTATTAACCAACTATAAACGTCATGTTTACACACAGTTTTTGTTTTTTTGTAGTTATTTTTCCCGATGGCATGTTGTGGCTATTAGGCAAGCGCATACTGTCTATATAATGCTAAAGTTTATTGATTTTTGGGGGAGCGATAATCCAGTTTACGCCACCAAGCCAATACTGATTTGTGCTGTCCAACGTTTGGGAAAATTTTTTTTAAATAAATTTTGAGAGGAAAAAAAACCATGAAAAAATGAAGAAAAAAAAGGGGTACCATGAGATTAAATTCATGTTTACGCCCAAACCAATCATCAATCAAAGATTTTTGTTGCCCAACGATTGACTTTCTTAACAAATGTAAACACCGTTTTTTTACAAAGTTATAAAAAAAACCAGTGTAAAGCAAATCAATCCAACGGTTTTAAATATTTAAAAACCCGGAAACCCTTTTTTACTAGGGGTCCTTTGAGTACTTTGAATTGACCGACCTCGAGCACATGGAAAAAAAAAGAATCCCCTTGGGGTCATTTTACCAGCTTGATCTTGTATGTTTAAAACCCCCAAAAAACTGCACGGGGTTTTTTATTTTTTTGAAAATTTCCCCATCTGTACACAACAATCAGTGATCGATATGGGGTTGGACAAACTAAATTAAACCCCCCCCTTTCCCTTTTATTTTTTATTTTTTAATTTAGAAAAAATTTTCCTTGAATAAAATTTTAAAAGCCTTAAAGGACCGCCCGGGGGTTACTTAGCCACCGGGGTTTACTTGGATTTATAAATAAAAAATTTTTTAAAAAAAAGTTAAATTAGAATAGTCGAAAGAGTTTTTGGTCTTTGTTATTGTTTTTTCTCCCGTTTGAGAATGTCACTGAACTGTTTTAATCCGACTTAAAGTTCATGGTCACACTTTTTTGGGGTTTTGGTTCGTTAAAATTTGGCAATGTTTTAGTTTTTTAGCCAAGGCATTTGCCCGTAAGGCTTACCATAAACCTATCCCCCCCACAACTTTTTTGACATACACACAACCGGAAGCACCCGGGTATCAACGAGACAGTTGCACCCCTTTAAAAAACTACCAACAAAGACAAAGTTCAAAATTTATCTGAAAGAAGCTGATCACCAGTCTTTGTTATTTTTTGTTTTTTTTTTAAAAACCCCCATTGGGGATTTTTTTTTTACAAAAAATTTTCCCCCCCAGAAGAAAAATTTTCTCGATTATTATATTTTCCAAAGTTAACGGGGAGAATTTTTTAAGGGGCCATGAAAGACATCGTTTTGGTCGAAGGCCGGTTAGCCCTTTCCCGTTAGTTATCCTTTGGAAAAAGAACGGGTTTTTCCCATTATTCACAGTATCAGGGGGAAAATGTACGGGCCTTTAAGGCTTTTATTCGGGGAAAAAAAATTTTAAAATCGCCAACAGGGGCATTTTCGTTTATAAAGTACTGTTTTGTTGCAGGGACCCCCTTTAAAGTGCTTTACAATTTTAAAAGGAAAACGCGCTAATAAAAATTTTAATTTTTTTTTTTTTTATTCTGACTTTTTGAAAATGATTAAAACCAACGCGCGGAAATTTTTTTTACGTTTCCGGTCACGTTTCTTTTCTTTTTGACAGCTTCAATTGGGGTTCCCCACTGACTTTTCCCCCCCTCAACCTTTTTAATTCCCAAAGTCGTTGAAAAAATCTTGAAAATTTTAAATAGGCAAAATTCCTCTATTTACACAGATAATGATATGATAACGTGAAAGATGGGTGAGAGATGAGAAATGAATGACATGATAATGTGATGATGAGATTTTGATGATAATGAAGACGAAAAAAAGATGAAAAAAAGAAAACCGA
This sequence comes from Berghia stephanieae, assembly GCF_034508935.2. NCBI lineage: Eukaryota > Metazoa > Mollusca > Gastropoda > Nudibranchia > Aeolidiidae > Berghia > Berghia stephanieae. The sequence goes on from NW_027625100.1 coordinate 12,490, forward strand.
TGAAAATTATTATTTTTTTATTATTATTTTATTTAAAAATAATAATAATAAAAAATAATAATAATAATAATAATAAAAAAATAATAAATTAATAAATAAAATAAAAAAACAAAAATAAAAAAAACACAAAATTATAAAGAGCCTTTTTAAAAACTAAATCTGCGCTGAGCCAGCCAAAACCCCCTCTTCCCACCCAAAAGAGCATAACCCCCGACACAAGCCACACCAATGGGGAAAGGAAATTTGGAGGGGGGATTCTTTGGCGGCAAAACCCCTGTATTTTAAAAATAAAAATTAAAGGGGGAGAAAAACGAAAAGCACGGGTGGCGGAAACGAGTGAATCCATTTTTTTTTTTTTTTTTTTCCAGTGGGGGGGTCGGGGAGGGGGGGAGAAAAGAGAAGGGAAGAGAAGGAGAAAAAAAGAGAGAGAGAGAAAAGAAAAAGGGGGAGAAGAGAGAGCAGACAGACAAATAGAAAAGAGAAAAAGAGAGAATGAGAGAGAAGAGAGGAGGAGAGAGAAAAGAAGAGAGAGGAGAGAGAAAGAAGGGGGCGGGGGCTTTTAAAAAAAAATGTCTAGATACGTATAACAATAACCGGTTTTTTTAAATAATTTCATTTGTCTTATATTTTATTTTTTTGGGGTTCTAAAGTAGATTACAAATGTTTTATAAAATTCGACCGTAATGATTTTGTCTGGAACTTTTTTTCCAAAAAAGGCTTCATACCGAGTTAAGATAAACTTTTTTTTAAAAGGGCGAGGGGAGGAACCTTAATAGATGGGGGCTATGTGGTCTAGGGGTATGACCCCCTTTTCCCTTTTTGGGGGAAGTGGGGGGTTCGAGCCTCGCCTGGGCCATATTACCCTTTTGGGGAAAAGACTTTTTAAAACTCAATTCTCTCAAAAAAACCCCGGGGGTTTAAAAAAGATACCTGGCCTTTAAAACAGCTTCTTTTTTCCAAAAAATTGTAATTTTTCCCCTAATAAACGTATGTCCGTCCTACATTAAATTTGCGTTTGACCAGGGACCCCTTGAAAAGCGCTTTACCCATTTGGGGGGATAGCGCTAAAAAAAAGGGCTCATTTTTTTTTTTTAAAAAATTTGGGAACTTGTTTATAAATAGTATTCTTGGGAAAAAACATGAATACTTTACCCCTCCCCCTTTTCCAGCTATTTTTGGGAATTTTAAACCCCCCAAAAATTTCCCCCCCAAAGCACCCCCAAAAAATTTTTCCCCTTTTACTCAAAACAAAAAATAACAATTAGATCTACCACAGGTTAAAATTTTTTTTAAAGATAATGCCTTTGGCTAAGAAGCTCATAACATTGCCATCCGGAAGAAACGGCAAAGCCCAAAAAAATGGTGTATCCTAAAAGTTTAAAGTCGGGGTTAAAACAGTTCGGGGGCTTTTCTCATAAACGGGGAATGGAAAAAAAAAAACAATAACAAATACCAGGGCCCCTTTTTAAATTTGTCTATAATAGTTTTTCAGAAACGCCACTCGGCCTTGTTTTTGTTTTGCCACCGCGTTTATAAAAAATGCTCACTGAACTGTTTTAAAACAACTTAAAATTCAGGTTAAAACAGAGTTTCGTGTTGGCCCGTTAATTTCCGGAGCAATGTTGGAATCCTTGGCCAAGGCATTCTATCATAGTCGAATAAACATTTTTTAAAATTTTTTTTAGGTATAAAAATTCAAAAAAGGGGAGAAAAATTTTCGCGACGATTTTCCTAAGGGTTTGGGAATAAATAATAACGTGAAATGAATGGGGAAATCAATTTAATTCAAAAAAAATCAAATGAACGTTTTTGGGGTTTTCCCCCTTTTTCAACAAAAAAGGGGGGGTTTAAACACCCTTTAAAAGTTCATTTGATCGTTTTTTTAATTTAAAATTTTTTGCTTACATTCAACTTTACGTTTTCATTATTTCTTCAGCTTCTTCGGAAAACACTATGGGGGGGAAGGAAAAGGGGGGAAAAATGGGGCCCCTTTAAACCATTTTTCCCACGAACCATGAAATATTTATAAAAATATGGGAAAAATTCGTACAAAAGGGTTTTTTAAAAAACCATAAATACCCCCCGGGGGAAAAAGAGTACAATTTTTAAAAAAACCCAATTAAAAATGTTTTACCCCCAAAAAATTTTTTACTTTTTTTAACACCCCCTTAAAATCGTACTCAAAAAAACATTTTTAAAAAAAAAAATGATAATTTTAAAAAAAAAAATAATAATAATAAAAAAATAATAATAAAAAATAATAATAAAAAAAAAAAATAATAATAATAAAAATAATTTAAAAATAAAATAATAAAAAATTTAAAAAAATAAAAAAAAATAATAAAAAATAAATAATAAAAATAAAAAAAAAAATAAAATAATAATAAATTTTAAAAAAAAATTTTAAAAAAAATAAAAAAATAAAAAAAAAAAAGATGAAGATGATGATGAAATGATGGAAAAAAAAAAGATAAAATAAAAAAATGATATAAAAATAATAATAATAAAAATAATAATAAAATAAAATAAAAATGATAAGATGATTTTAAAAATAATAATAATAAAAATAAAAATAAAAAAATAAAATAAAAAAAATAATAATAAAAAAAATAATAAAAAAGAGAAGAAGAAGAAAAGAAGAAAAAAAAAAAAAGAAAAAAAAGAAAAAAAAGAAGAAGAAAAGAAGAAGAAGAAAAAAAAGAAGAAAAGAAGAAAAAAACAATAAAAGAATTTCAATAAAAAAAAATAACATGAAGGGGCCTTTCCCCCCAAAGGGCTCGACTATTCGCTGAGGGAGACTCGAACCCAGTACCTTCCGATCCAAAAAGCGACGTCAAACCAATTATCCCATACCCCAAAAAAAGGGGGAAAATGGTTTTCAAAGGGGGGCCCCAACTTTTTTAAAAACCCTGTATTGAGGCTCAAAAAGGGGGGGTTTACGTGGGGCTATTTCTCTTGGGTATATCCCTTTTTTTTTGGGTGGGAAGGTTTTGGTTCAGCCTCGCTGGGCCATATTTACCCTTTTTAAAAACCTTTTTACTCACTTAAAACCCCGTACTAAAGGTTAAAATAAGTCCTTTTGGCCGTTCAGCGTTTTTCTTTTCCCAAAAATTTAATATCGCACAAGGCTCATGTTTTTCGTTTTAAACATTTTTATGGTTGCGTTGGCCAGGGCCCCCCAAAAAACGCTTTGAGACTTTTTGGGGTATTGCGCTATTAAAAGGCAATTTATAAAAACATCCCCCTCACTTACAACACGAAAAGGACTGGTCACATGCAAACTGTCCCAAAAAAGGTTTTAAAAATTAATAGCAACCCCTTTTTAATTTTTTAAAAATAGTTTTTATATAACTTGAGTTTTTTAAAAGCAAAAATTTTCCAAAAAATGTGCTCAAAGCTTTTAAAAAGGGGGGTCCCGGGCCCAAAACACAACACATAACTGTAGAACAGACATGCCCCCTGTCAGACGATATTACAAATTTTGGGACAAGAAAAAACCCTTTTTTAAAAAGGGCCGGGGACTTTTTTTACACCTGTAGGGTTTAGAATGTAAAAAGGGCCTTTCCCCCAAGGCCAACTAGCGCCGAGCGGGGCTCCCCCCGGGGGACCTTCCGATCAAAGCGATGCCCAACCACAACCCCACAAACCCCAAAAAACCCCTTCTGAAAAAAGGGGAAAAACAATAATCTATCCGCTCCACACTTTTTTCAAAGAAAAAGCTTTAAATACATTTTTAATTTCCCAAAGAAATTGTTAACATTTTTGTTTGAAAACAAATTTTTTCCTTTTTTTATTTGGGGGAATTTTGGGAATTCTTTTTGAAACCGTAAACTTTTTTAACTACATAAAATAGATAGATAAAGATTTGTAAAAAAAAAAATTTCAAAAAAACCAAAAAAAATTCTGTTTTACCTAAATATTTCCAATTTTTTGTAGCACTTTGGTAACAATAAAAAAAAAAATACACCCTATCAAGCATAAATTTTTTTGTAAAAAAAAAAAATTTTGGGAGCTTTTTCCCCCAACCAATGGAACCCCGAGGGTTTTCTCAAAGAAATTAAAAAATTTTTGCTTTGTTTGGGGGTTTTTGGGGGTCTAGGGGAAAGACACTCCGCTTTGGGTGGGAAGTTCGGGTTTCGAGCCTCGCGCTCGGCGCAAAAGTTGAGTCCTTAAAAAGGGCCCTTTTTAAAAACTCCTTTCTTTTCACGTACCAATTGAAAATTCCCAACAGGGGCATGTCCCACCCTACATGTTAAAGTTCCGTTGACCGGGGACCCCCTTTAAAAGGGCGCTTGAGCCCCTTTTTTTTTGGGTATTGCCTATTAAAGCTCTTTTTATGTAAAAAAAAAAGTAGTCCTTCAAAAACCTTGGGCCCCCCGGACCGGGGTTTACCCGGGTTTTTTAAAGCGTAAAAAGGAAAAAGAAAATTGCTTGCTCCCCTTTTGGGGCAAGACGCTATTTTTATCGAAAAATATTTTTTGACAGATCTAACAGACCCAGCTACCCAATCATTGGGTTCCCAAGGGGTCAAAATTTCCAAACTGCACCCGGATCGATCAGGGGCCCCCCTTTTCAGTGTGAAGCGATGCTCATAACTGGGGCATTGGGATTTTCCTTGTATTGATAAATTTTTTTAAAATTTTTTACAAAATCCCAATTTTTTGAATCAAAATCCCCGGGCTTTCAACAGACCAAAATGTACCACCCCAAAATTAAAAAAAACTCAAAAAACACCCCCAAAATCTTAAAAAACGATAATTTTTGACCCCAAAAGGGGGGGAAGGGATCTTCGAACCCGGGGCTCCAAAACCGAAAAGCGACCCTTTTAACCACAAACCCTAACGTGGAAAAAAGTGTTTCAATAAATTTTTCACCATTTTTGGGGGGAAAAAACCCTTTATGACAAATCGGAATTACAACAAAGACTGGGGGAGCCAATAAGACAATTAATGTGCGCTCAAAGCCGAAAAAATACAAACAAGTAAAATTTTTTCGTAATTTCAATTTAATAAAAAAAAACAGAAAGAGGGGCTTTTTGGGGTTTTTTTCCCCTTTTAAAACAAAAAAAAAATTTTAAAGGGGGCGGGGCCCCTTGGGGGGACGGGCGGGGGGTTTCCCACCCAAAAGGGGGCCGATTCGATCACCCCCCCCGCTGATTTTTTTGGGGGCCTTTTAAAAACAAACCCCGCCCTACTTTTCTTTGGGGGGGGCTAAATTCCCCGGCCCCCCGGGCCCGGGGTTTTTTCCCTCTTCCCTTTTGGGTTTTGACCCAAAAGACAAATTTTCCCCCCCCTTTGGGGGGAAAAAAGGGGGGGGTTTTTTTTTTTATTATTTTTTTTTTAATGAAATCTACAAGGAAGGGGAAAAAAGTCCGTTTTAAGGGAATATTTTCCCCCTTTTGGGTTTTTTTCTTTTCCCTTTTAAAAGCACATCCCCATTCCTGTAGTGTTTGTTCACCCCCTTTTAAAAATTTTAAAAGGGGGGAAAACCCCAAAAAAAGGGCCCCATTACTTTTTTCGTTTATTGAATTGAAGCTTACTTTTTTTTCAAAAACAAAAGAATAATGCATTGGGCCCTAACATAAAGAAAAATTTGGGGGGGGGGCAAAAACAAAACAAACATATTATTATTATTTTTTATACTTTTTCCCGCACTGTAAAGTCCACTAAAATTTTTAAATTTTTTTTCCCCATTGGCGCTAACGGCCCCCCCCACTTAATAACTTTTTTTTAAACATATAATGGGGCTTATTGATAATTTTTTCCCACTTGCTAAAAAAAAATTTCACTTTTTAGCTGGGGTGTGTTACTGGGCATTCTCCTTTTTTCTCCCTTTTCCCCCCTCCCTCTCCTTTTTTTCCCCCCTTCCTCTCTCCTTTCCCTCACTCTTTCTTTTTTTTTCTCTCTCCCCCCTTTCTTTCTCTCTCTCCTCCCTCTCCTCCTCTCTTTTCTCTCTCCTTTCTCTTACTCACCATTGTTTTCTTTCTTTCCTCTCTTTCTTTTTCTCCTCTCGCTTTCCCCCTTCCTCTCCCCTCTCCCCTCTCTCTCTCTCCCCCTTTCCCCCCCCTCTCTTTCCCTCTCTCTCCCCTCCTTAAATCACCATTGTTTCCCTTTTTTTCTCTCTCTTTCCCTTTTCCCCCTTTTCTTTTCCTCTTTCTCTCTCCTCTCTCTCTCTTCCTCTCTCTCTCTTTTTTCTCTTGTCCCCTCGCTCCCCTCTCTCTTTTCCCCCCCTTTCCTCTTCTCTTTTCTCTTTAAAATCCCTCTCGAAAACGCAAAAAACTTAAAAAATACTGTAAATTATTCAAAAATTTAAATTTTTTACTTCCAGGTGTCATCATTATCTATTTTTTTATTCTTTGTTCTATGAGTTTTTTTTTTGAAACAAACAGGCACCCAGGGCCGAATTTTCCAAAAAAAAAACCAAAATTTTTTCATTCTATTTCTATTTATCACGAAGTCCCGTTCCTTCCCCCCTACTTGGTACTCGGAAAAAAACACGTTTTAAAAAAATTTGGCCAAAAAAATCGTCCTTCAAAATCGTTTGATTTAAAATGACCCTCATTTTGGGGAAAAACTCCAAACCTGGAGTTAAAAGAACCCTTTTGATTTTTTTTTGCCAAATTTTGGGTTTTTAAAAACGATGAATTTGAAGGGCGAGTTTTCTGGCCAAATTTTTAAATACGTGCTTTTTTTCCGAGTAGGGCACAATTAACTGGATAAATCGGTCAGCCACACCAACAACATTCGACATGTGATAAGAATCTTGAGGAAAAGGCGGAGTGGAAAGCACGGAAAAGTAGACACAAATTTCCAGCCCAAATTTTTTTTTGTCAACGCCCTAAGACTAAGACGTGTTTTTCCACCCTCCACTTTGTCAGACTAGACCATAAAATTGGGATTGTAGATTAGCACTGAATATATTATTTACAAACATGTCATTAACAAAATGATTGTGATGACTGAATACCGAACTATTAATAAATGTATGCATATTTTATAATCATATGATATTATTATATAAAATTTACTTCTTTTTTCCCCTTCTTTCTTCTTCTTCTTCTTTTCTTATTCTTCTTCTTCTTCTTCTTCTTCTTTCTCTTCTTCCTCCTCCTCCTCCCTCCCCCCTCCTCCTCCCCTCCTCCTCCTCCTCCTCCTCCTTCTTCTTCTTTCTTTTCTTCTTCTTCTTCTTCTTCTTCTCTTCTTTTCTTCTCTTCTTCTTCTTTTTTCTTCTTCTCTTCTTTCTTCTTCTTCTTTTCTTCTTCTTCTTCTTCTTCTTCTTCTTCTTCTTCTTCTTCTTCTTTTCTTCTTCTTCTTCTTCTTTTTTCCTCTTCTCCTTTCCCCCTTCCCCCTCCTCCTCCTCCTCCTCCTCCCCCCTCCCCCTCCTCCTCCTCCTCCTCCTCCTCCTCCTCCTCCTCCCCTCCTCCTCCTCCTCCTCCTCCTCCTCCTCCCCTCCTCCCTCCTCCTCCTCCTCCCCCCTCCTCCTCCTCCTCCTCCCCTCCTCCTCCTCCTCCCCTCCCCTCCCCTCCTCCTCCACCTCCTCCTCCCCCCCTCCTCCTCCTCCTCCTCCTCTCCTCCTCCTCCCCTCCTCCTCCTCCTCCTCCCCCCCTCCCCTCCCCCCTCCCCCCCTCCTCCTCCTCCTCCTCCCCCCTCCTCCCCTCCTCCTCCTCCCCTCCTCCCCCCTCCCCCCTCCCTCCCCCCTCCTCCTCCTCCCCTCCCCCCCCCCCCTCCCCCTCCTCCTCCTCCTCCCCCCTCCTCCCCTCCTCCCCTCCTCCTCCTCCCCTCCTCCTCCCCCCTCCCCTCCCCTCCCCCTCCTCCTCCTCCTCCTCCCCTCCCCTCCTCCTCCTCCCCTCCTCCTCCCCCCCCTCCTCCTCCTCCTCCTCCTCCCCTCCTCCCCCTCCCCCCTCCTCCCCCTCTCCTCCCCTCCTCCTCCCCCCTTCTTCTTCTTCTTCCTTTTCTCTTCTTCTCCTCCCCTCCTCCCCTCCTCCTCCCCTCCCCTCCCCCCTCCTCCTTTTCCTTCCTCCTCCCCCTCCCCCTCCTCCTCCTCCTCCTCCTCCTCCTCCCCTCCTTCTTCTTCTTTCTTCTTCTTCTTCTTCTTCTTCTTTCTTCTTCTTCTTTTCTTCTCTTCTTCTTCTTCTTTTCTTTTTCTTCTTCTTCTTTCTTTTCTTCTTCTTCTTCTTCTTCTTTTTCTTCTTCTTCTTCTTCTTTTTCTTTTTTTTTCTTTTTTTCTTCTTTTTCTTCTTCTTCCTTCTTCTTCCCTTTTTCTTTTTCCTTCTTTTCCCCCTTTTTTTTCTTTCTTCTTTTCTTCTTTTCTTCTTCCTTTTCTTTTTCTTCTTTTTTTCTTCTTCTTCTTTTCTTCTTCTTTTTTTCTTCCTTCTTCTTCTTCTTCTTCTTTTTCTTCTTCTTCTTTTTTCTTCCCTTTTCCCTTTTTCTTCTTCTTCTTCTTTTTCTTCTTTTTCCTTTTACTACAAATTTTGGGGCGGCTAATTTCGCTTTGTTGAATTATTACTAAATTTTTCAGACTTTTTTTTGTCAAAACTGATATTATTTCTCTCGCAAAACGTTTTTGTTCCCACTGCATTTGAAAAAATGATTTTACACACAACGGACAGCAGCACTTTTTGAGTATTTAGTAAATGTCGAACTCCAAATTTACCATGATAAATAATTGAATTTTTATTGCGCAATATCCACAAAACGTTCTTTAAAACGTATAGAAGGGATTCCAGGTCACAGCAACAGTTAACACTTAGGACGGATATGAAACCTGTTAGGCGTTTTTCAATTTTTTGGGGGAGAGCAACGTTGTTTTAAGGCTGGTACTCATTTTACAACTGGGTACGGTGGAGAAAGTGAGTAAAGAGCCTTTTTCAAGGACCTTCCATCCCAAAAGCGAGGTCATACCACATTGCCGCACTATTTTTCCTTTGCCCCTCAAATTTTTTCACTTGAAACAAAATCGGTGATTTTTCCCGTTTATATCAAAACCATTTACGTTTTGGGGTAATTGAAAGGGAAGGTACCTTAAATTTCCGTACAAAAAATCTGAGACCGCTGAAACACAAAGCACACTCACACACATACACACATACCCACGGCCCCCACAAAAACACGGTACATCATCCATCCATACACCAACATACAAATCAAAATTGTTTATTTCAGGGAAAAATACATGATAAATAAAAAAGGAACAATTCTTTGACAAATACCATTTCCTAAAATAGTGTACAATGTATAGATAGAATGCGCTGGGCCCAAGGGGTTCACAACATTGCCATCCGAAGTATAAACGGACCAACACACAAACTCGTGTAACCATGAATTTTTATAGTCTGGTTAATACAGTTTAGTGAGAAAAACTCACAAACGCGGATGGCAAAAACAATAACAAAGCCTGAGTGACGTCATCTGCATATTATCTAAAAGAGCTGGAGTATCAATTTGAACAGTGAAGGTTAAAAAAACTGTCACAGAAATGTCCCCAGAGGTAATAATGATATTAACGCTGACGACGACACACACACCACTGCATACAAACATAAAAAACAGAACATATATAAAAGCGAATGCTCGAAACAATATTTTAAAAGTTGATCATAATTATACTGAAATATTTATAAATAGACCGCTCCTTTTTCCCAAAAATTAAGCAAATTAAATTTCATGGGTTTTTTTTTTATGAATTAAATAAAATTATAAATATATATAAAAATATATATTTTATATATGTATTATAATAGACGAAGATGACGTCACTCAAGCCTTGTTATTGTATTTTGCCATCCGCGTTGTGATGATTCTCACTAAACTACATCAACTCAAACTTCATGAAACCCCC
>NW_027625101.1:0-7409 GCF_034508935.2 Berghia stephanieae
GATGATGACAGGAGCAGTGGCTCGTCTTCTCATTGGCGCTTAGATTATAGTAGATCTGTGTGATTCCTCTTTTCTGCTTGTTGTTGTTGTTTTTTGTTGTGCTGAATGGTTTTTGTTGCTTCCATTGTTCCCGCTGTCCCCGGCAATTGATGTCCCCAAAACAAAATTTTTTCCTCCTTTCCGTTTCCTCCCTCGCTGATAACCAGCAAGAATTGTCCAATTTACCTTGCAGGAGCTTTGTGAGGCCGTTGCAGTAGTGCCCCCCCCCCCCCCCCCCCCCCCAAAAAAAAGACATAGTGATTTTTTTTGTTCTTTGGGTTAATTGATGTTGTTGTTGTTTTCTTGTTGTTGTGGCAACAAAGTTTAGGATTTTTTTTGCTGTTGCGTTGCCGTTGCCGTTCGCTGCGCGCTGCTGTTTGCGTTGTTGTCGGGTTGTGGCTGCTTTGTTTTTTGTTTGTTGATGTTGAGTTGTTGATGTTGCTACTGTTGTCTCGTCTGGTGGTTCGTTGTCGTTTTTTTTGTTGTTTGTCGCGTCGTGGTGTTTGTCGTTGTGGTTATCGTGGTTTGGGCGTCGGTTGTGGTTTTTGTTGTCGCCGTCGTCGTTTTGGCATCATGAGTTTAGTCGTATGATTGGTATCATCCGCAAGGTTGGTTAAATCATGTTGTGACGACTTTCGGATTCCTGATCTTTCTACCTGCTTGCCACCTTTTGAAAACCTTTGGGTTGGCTGCTGCCGTCTTCAAAAGAGCAAGGCGAAGCCGACAGACCACCGTATCTTTCAGGGCTAACGGCTGTGAGTTTTGTTTATGTTCCTGGGAAAAGGCTTTGGGTTTTTGGTTTTCTGACGCACCCCCTAACCGAAGCCCTAAAGCCCTGAAGCCGGAAAGCCCTGAAGAGAAAAGGAGGCAAAAGAGGCTGAAGCCGCCGAGGAAAAAGCCAAAGGAGGGACAGCAATTCCGGTCCACGTGATAACCCTCGCTAATGTCTCCTGGTTGCCGAGAAAGGCCTTCAGTGCCTACAATACGGAAAGTCAGGGCCTTGCTGCGACAGAAGGGAACAAAACTACAGATCGGGGTTTGGCATTGTAAATTTTTTGTGACAACCAACCACGCAAAGATTCCCAAACCCTGCGGTGGTCCACAGGTTGTGGTTCGTTCATATTCCATGCAGAACAATTCAATTCTGCCAGACAAGAAAGAGATGGACGCCAGCACCTGGCCGCAACGATTGGCAACCCCGCCAAGCTTTCTTGAGCATTGTTGTTTTCGGATCGTTGCTCTTATTGGATCTGTGCTCGGCTTGGAGCTGCAAGTTTTCAAGAACTTTTGATGGTTTTCAGGCTCCCCTTTGGCTCTATTTTGCGAGGGGTATGAGGGGAAACAAAACGAGGAAAGCATGGAGCAAAGGAGGCCAGGGATCGATCCCCTGGTTCACACCTTTAGTTGCCATCAAAAGTTGACACAACGTGGCTTTCGAAGAAAGGCCACGTTCTTTCACTTAAGCTTCAGGCGTTGTCGTCTAAATCCGACACCAAAAACCCACAGCCAACAGAGAACCCCATTCCTTGGTTATGGGCCCAGTTAACTCAACGTTTTTTTTTCCAACACCACTGTCACTGCTTTCAAACTTCAGACTTGGCCTATCCTTCAGGATCTCTTTACCACGGTCCAGCTGGAAGTTGACCTGAGGGTTCGACAGTGCAGGGTTCGTTTTGCTCTTCAAGTACACAAGCCTGAATCCCTTTTGCCCCAATTAACTTTCTTTTCCCCTCAGCCCCGCTGGAACTGTAACCACAAGAGGAGCTGATGGTTTTGGGTTGGTCTTTTCATTGCGACTCAAGTTTTGTGTGCAAGCTTTTGTCGTTTGGATTTCCACTGGCTTATTCGTGCGTGAAAGTGACAAATCAAGTTTCCAGGCGAGGCTACGCAAGCCTGCTGCAAAATAGCAAATAATTTTAACAAGCTGGATTCCCTCCCAAAACCCCCTATGTCTGAAAACTTTTCAAGCCACCCAAACCCTATTCTAAATTTAAACCCCCTTGTTAGAGCCTCTGAGGCGTCGACGGCAGACGTTCCGATGAGCCGAAGCGCTCACTCTCCGAGGTGCATCAACCTGGTAGGTTTGGGTGTGTGGTGGTTTTGGGGGGTTGAGGGCGTGGTGATTCACTGCAGTTTGAGTTTGGCTTTTGCACGAACTTTTTCAGGCCTGGAAGCAGAAGGCTTTATCGTTTGGGCTTTTTTTGGGGGACGAGGGGAATGCCTTAGAACTCAACATGGAATTTCAAACGCCCCCCCCTCTAGTAAAGAGCCTTCTATTCCGGGAGCCACGGTGGAGGACAGAAGTACAAGCAGCTTTTGCAAGGCACCACCTTCAAAGCATGAGTCAAAACCACCAACAAAAAGGCTTTCAAAAACCCAAAACCCTAAACACCTATTTGATGTGTAGTTACTGACCTTGAAGACAGATCGTGGTGGCCTTGCCAGGCTTGCCGAGTGTGAGTTTACAAAAACCCTAAACCCCAAAAGCAATAGCAGGAAGTCTTTTGGGCGGTCCCTTCTACCTGCCCTGGCCAATTCTGTCGTCGGCTTGAAAAACCCGCCAGATTGTCCCAGTTGAGTGCGAAAAGCGAGTAGGGCTTTCATAAACCCTAAACCCAAACCCCAGGGACTTCTTAACCCAAACCTACATAGATGTTTGAGAGAAAAACAAAAAACCAAACGAAGCCGCCCACCCAAAGCGTGGTCGTTTCACCTTCGTGCCCAAAAAAAACCCCAAAAACAAAGAAAAATGCCGCCGCTCACGACCAACGCCCCGGAAACATCCTTCCACACTCCACTCGTCTCACCGACACTTCAACTGCCCCGTGGGTGCCCAAAACTTCAGGCCCAAAACCACGGTCCATAAACCTGGTTTCTTTTTGGTCTCCTTCACAGCGTTGCAAGGGGTTTTCTTTCGGAAAAAAAAAGCCATGGGGCTCGGGACTCTGACCCAACCTCGAACGACTCACCTCTTGGGAGCCCGCCTTATTTTTGTGGCCTGGAGTCGTTTTTGCTTGGCAAAAAGACTCACAAACCCTACTGGAATCGGGCTGGACCTGCTCTTGACCATTCTGGCCTCTCAGCATAACTGCACGCTTTGCATAGGGGCCATATCTCGAGTATTGGGCACGCCGCACCACTTGGCTACAATACCAACTGCGAATCTTGAAGAGATGCCTCGAATCCACTTTCAGAATTTGCCTGTGGGCCTCAAGTGCCAATTCATAATTTGGAATTGGAATTCGCAAAGCCATGTCGTGCGCAATCGATAGCGCAGGGGTGGAGACCGTTTTGATTTTCGGATCTGGGGTTTTACTGCATTCCAACGACTTCGTGAAACTGGGAGCGCGTATGCTTGAACCTGGTTTGGACGTTTTTATGGTAAAACAAGCTGGAAACGATTGGCTTTGCAAAGACTGATCTGGGCCAACACCTCACCTACGACCGTTCTGGAAGCTTTGGTCGGGAAAGCCTTTCTTCTGGTTCTCGGAATACCCGACTGCGGCAGTTGGGGACTAACTGCTGTGATAACGGCGGCTATTTGGGACGTAACTGCGTATCTACTCCTTTGTAATCCTGCCATGCCCGCCCGAACCCTACTTGGGAACCTCGCTGTAGCTAGAGCCTGGCGGGCTTCTGAGCGATGCGGGTGTATTTAAACCCTGAAACAAACTTCTCAGTACGCTTTCATGATGAGAACACACGTGCATCTGGGCCAATAGGTCTGATTTGTACGCAGTAGAAGGCCTAAAACCCTCGCCTTAAAAATCGGGCGAAAAAGGCTTAAATTTGCAACCCTGAGACCAATGTACCCTGAATGCGGGCTCGTCCTGCTAAGTAGGGCAAAAAACCCTGGTGGGAAAAAACCCTAAACCCTAAACCCTAAAAAACCCTAAAAGCATAGCAACCCGGGAGCCAAAGTCCCCATAACTTTTGGACCCCGCCAGAGAAGAGGAAAAAGGGGGAAGAGATGAGGCCTGCGCCCCATGGGGGGGTTTAGGGTTAAGGTTTGTTTAGGGTCTGATTTTCGCCGGTTTTGGAAGTTTGGACTTAGTTTATAGGGTCTTAGCTTGTTTAGAGCTTATTTCGGGTTGAAGAGATGTGGTCAGTTAAAAGATCATTCCGTCATCGAGGTTTACACATATGGAGCTTTTAATCTTGCCGGTTCTATTCCTTTCTTTATTGTGTGTTATCTTGATTTTTCGTTGCTTCTACCAAATTCTACCATCGGTTATAACCTGGTGTGCCCCTCATCCTGTTTTCCGAACGGCAGAGAGCTTCGGAAATCCCCCTCTCAATCCTCATTATTGATACTACCTTTGGCTTGTTGTTTCTTACATTGTGCCATACTTCTCCATAATTCTACATCGCATGAAGGCGCTCGGGGCTGAAACTTAAATACCGACATGAACGCAAACGAGAAGCCGTCATCTTTTTGCTCATCCTCGTTTTAGGCTCGCAGTTCCGCGCGACGAAGCCTGCTAAAAAAGGGGTTTCTTTGCAGCCAAAAAACGATATAATCTGTCGGTTCTGGCTGAGGGATCCAAGGCCGACTTGTCACGTCTGACCCGCGCAAGGCTTCGGGAGAGGAGCTCCAAAAACGGCCGAGAAGAACGAGCGCGGGCAGGAGGCCTGATTTTGGATCTTGCGAAAAAAATTTTAGAGCGTTCAGCTCGCAACTTGGTAAACTCTCAACCTCCAAATTTCCCAACATCGCATCCGTGCCAGCCCGTTATCGTCTAACCAAATGAAAATTTTAATGCGCTCAGTTCAACACCTCAGAAGGGGAGCAATGCTCTCCATGCTTCTGGAACGGTTAGAGAATTGCTCGAGAAGTATGCCTTCACTGTTTAACTTCAGAGAGATATCCCTTCAATCCAAACCAGCCCGGTGTTTCGGCCTGGCTTGTCAAGCTCGTGCCTGTTGAGGGCAAACAATGGATACAGGAAGGGTTACAACCCGGCTGTTGTTCGAAACGGGCGGAAAGCCAAACATGGTTGTTGACAACCTTCTCGATGGCTGTATCCGCCAGCACAGGACCTGGCAACACAACCATGCTAGCGCCTTTCAGGCTTGTCTGCTGGAACAGCTGGAAGCATTCCTCATGCTTTCACTTCGAAAGCATTGTCGGCTCATGTGGAAAAACGCAAGCTCACCACCTTGTAAACGGCCAACATAGCATCGCCATCGACACAGGCAGGTTGGCAAAGGTGGCTGCCAAGAGTTTAAACATAAATTTCCAACTTCTAAGGGGGGCAATGGGTAAGTTTTGACACTTAGTTGGCGCACTTCCCCTGATCCCGAACTCAGAAAAACAGCCAGAGAAGAGCAAGTATGAGCAACAGCCCACTGGAGGGTTCTGATCCGGCCCTCGTATCACGGGTTCCCCCCTTCATCTTTAAACCCTCGAAGGCCTGGCAAGAACCCCAAATATCATATGTAACATGCATCGGTTGGAAATTCCGTTCTGTTTAATCATATGTTGTTTTCTACAAGGTGATGGTAAATCCAGTTATAATATGTTTATTATAATTCTTGAAACAGCATAAAGGAAAGATCGCACAAAGACCCGACAATCGACGACGACAAGGACCCGGGAACGTTAAAGAATGCTGTTTCATTTTAGGGAACGGTTGAGAAAGCGGGGTTTAGGGTTGGGTTTTTTGGAAGAGGGTGGGGCTTTGGGTTTCCGGAGAAGGCTGTTGCACTGCTAGGGTGTTGGGGAATTTTGCATTCCGGCCGCTACAGTACACAAAAACGAGCACTGGTGCTTCAAAGGCGCAACTGGGATTTCATTTCGTGCTTTGGTAGTGTTTCAGCGGCTGCTTCGATATTGGGGGCAATGCAAACTCGTGTCAATCGCGGGAAATTGACTTTGAATAAAGGGGGCCCCAGCGACAGGATAGCCCCCCCTCCGCCGTTCTTGCCCTTTTACCGTCGTATGCCAATGAGACCTGAGGCAGAGGAGCGGGGGGGCAACCTAAGCGGCAGAAGACACAACACAAACAAGAGCACGGAAGCCGCAGTGAATAAAGCGGCCACCGGGCCAGTGCTACGTGGCCGTGGTTTTATAAGGTTTTTATAAACCTTACAGCTCTGATCGGTACCCACTCGCCGGCGGCAGGACGACAAGGGGGGACGCCAAGCTCCGGGACGCAAAGGCATTCAATAATTGTGCCCGAAAAAATAAGTATCAAAGGTTCAGTTCAGGCCAGGTGTTGCTCTCTGTGGAAGCTGTTGGGGCCCCCATGTCTAAGTCTGTAGCAACATTTGACCGTGGAAATGTTCCCATTGCTTGCAACCAGCCCCAACCGCAAGCCGAAGCGCAGGCAGAAGAAGAAACCCAAAAACGGCTGGAGCAAGAACCCAAAAAGTTCCCGCGAACAGCAGGCGTCAGAAAAGCAGAACATGAGGACACTCGGGTGTCTTGATGCTTTGACACCATCCAAGCCCTGGAAGGCCATCTCAACGTCTTAGGGTGCTGCAGAATTGCCCAACGGCATTCTTGGATTTGACTCAGGTCGTTCATGGCGCAACGTCAGATTTAAATTTATTGGCTGAAAACCATCGCGCTTGATGTCTTTTCGAGGCGTCAAAAAGCGACGCCTGACACCTTCGAACCCTGAAGAAGGATGCACGGGTTCATTATCTAACCGGTTAGGTAGGATTGATGGTTGGGTCACAAGGAATTGGCCCACTTCTGCCATCTAGCAGCTAGCATAATTCAGAAACGTTGACCGTCTATTTTATCTCTTTCTTCGGATAACGCTGGGCCGTATGCAGCCAGACAGCTATTTTAAAAGCAATTTCACAAGCTGCGCCTCAAACCTCCCTATAGTATATTGTTGGATGTGGTATGATCGGCATTATTAGGAGTGCCTCCAGGGTCGGCAGCGACACTTTGCAAGTACCAAACTATAGTATCGTTAAGGGCGCGCCAGTAGTGGATGTTCGACCAGCATTTTAATGCTCGCTGCTGCTGCGGCTGCTGCTGCTGGCTGTTTATACTGTTCGGTATCATGAATACTATACCAAACTAGACGGACTAGATTACTCACTACTGCTACACTACTACTTACTACTACTACTGCACACTACTACTACTGCAACTACTATACTACACTTCTTCTACTCACTTCTTCTACTACACTACTATACTACAAGAACTACTTCTACCACCACTACCACCTACACTACTACAAACTACTACCCCTCCCCCCCCCCCCCCCCCCCAACTGCGACCCCGCGCGGACAAGCCACCCCATCTGATTGACCCATGCATGATGGACGTCATTAGGGTTTTGGGCATGGATGTGCTTTCCAAACGCAGTAAGACCATGGCGTCATGAGGTTTTTGGGCATGAGCTCTG
>NW_027625102.1:0-7409 GCF_034508935.2 Berghia stephanieae
GTTTTTTCCCCCAAATCCCATTTGAGAATAATGTTTGCCAAGATAAAGGACGTTCAAATCGTTCGATATTTGAAGGATTAATTTTCTAGCCAAAATTTAAAATTGGTGCCTTCCATAGAAGGGTTTCTGGCTAAAGTTGAAAATCGCGCCTTTCCCGAAGGGTTTTCTGGCCAATTTTAAAATTCGTCCCTGTCCACAGAACGGCAGTAAAAGTCAAACCCCAAATTTTTTTACCCTGGAGTTCTTCCAACTAAAATGGTTTCCACATAGCCATCGAAAACTCATAGCCTGACACTGACCAAAAATGACGTCAAAAGAAAACATCTTTGGCCGCAAATGAAAACAAATCGTGAGATTTATTCAACAGTTCCAACCAATGGATCACTTGTTTCTTGATCACAACTAAAACAAGTCATTAGGCAATTCTCAAACCTAAAAATGACATAAAAATATGGCCTTATTGGTCTTAGTGCGTAGCCATCTTTTAACTTATAGCCTGACTCAGGACCCACAAGGACTATCTTTTAAGGTAATTTTTTTTAGGATTGTGCAGCGTCTAGTAAGCTGTTGTTAGTAGACCTAAAGGGAAACAAGTAATTCCATTGGTTAAACTATTGAATAAACTCACTATTTTATTTTCTTTTGCCCGCCAAACACTTGTGTTTGACATTGTTTTTGGTCAGTGTCAGCTATAGTTTCGATGGTTTACGTTTCGAGGCGGTTTGTCTTATTATCTTTGTAACTTCGCCCCCACTGTTGAAGCGATTTCGTCGTGAGGCAAGATCCGACCGAAGCCGATCCGCTACCACCCAGTTTTCTCCTCTTACGTGAGAAGTTTGGGCAACATCTCACCTATTTTTCGAGATTTTTATGTCCCCGCCGCCTCCAGGGTTTGGGATTCGTCCAAACCGACTTCCTTCTCGTATGCATCTCTTTTTCGTAGTCAGGAAAACTGCGTACAGACGAATCTTCCTTTGAAACCATCTGAGTCTCTCAACATGGACTTCTAAAATCAACAACAAAGAGCCGATTGACATCAACTTTATTCTATTTAAAATCCGTATATTGGTGACTGTATAAAACTAGCCACAAAATTTTATCTCTATAACAGATTTAAAATGGGTACCAACCAAAAAACAACAACAAAAATACAACCAATGAATACATAAATACAGTAAAAGTATATTATTTTCAATGGGTTTTCATTTTTTTTTTTTTTTGTTATCGCCTGAAGAAGATAAAAAAAAAATAAAATAAAAAACCCATGTGAAAAATAATATACATTACTGTATTTATTGTATTCATTGGTTGTATTTTTGTTGTTGTTTTCTGGTATTCATTTTTAAATCTGTTATAGAGATCAATTTTGATTGTCTTTAAGGTGATTATATCCATTTCTATTTATTAGTTTTTCAGTCTTTTTACCAGTTCTGACGGATAGTTCCACCAAATCGGAATTTGAACTGCGCGAAACTTCTTTTGTTTAAGATGAATACATTATTTTTAAAATTGAAATTTTGTAGAGCTCATATACACTTAACGTGCTCAAAGCGCTTACACTTAACACGGAGGGACGGACATGACGCCTGTTAGGTGATATTACAACTTTTCTTCGGACATAGACAACGCTATTTACCACCAGGTTCCTCATTTTACACCTGAGTACGGTGAGAAACTGTGAAAGTAAAATGCCTTCTCCAAGGACTCGGCTATGAGCCGAGCGAGGCTCGAACCCAGGACTTTCGATCCGAAGCGATGGGTGTCAACCACTAGACCACATTATACTTGTATCTTCTATTTGGTAAACAAGAGAAAATTCAAACGTATCGAGTCATGTAAATTAATGGAGCTCACTTACTTTTTTATGAGGAGCAATACACACACACACACACACACACACACACACACACACAAAGATGAGGCTGAAGTTGGGAGTGTAACTATTTGACACTTAATATCAACTTAACGTGTTTGACACTCGCTGCGATACACCAACATTTTTTTTATTCAAAATTTTTTTTTACATCATATTTTTTTTTAATGAGCAATGTGTTGTAACATTGTCTACTGATATATATAGAGTCACTGGTTGTAAAGCATATGTGTGTGTGCGTGTGCTGTGTGTGTGTGTGTGTGTGTGTGAAAACAAGACTGGTCCGATCCAGGTGACAAAAGCATCTGTCAACCGGCTCGTACGGACCCAGTTTTGTTTTCACACACACACACCACACACACACATCACACACAGACACACACCCACACACACTCACCACACACACACTCACACACACCAACACCAAACCCGCACACATCACACACAGACACACACACTCACACGCCACACTCACACACCACACTCACAAACACACAATACACACACAAACACAAACCACATACACAAACACAACACATACACACACTTTCACACACACACAAGAGGCACACACACCCACACACACAAACCACACACATCAACATACATATCACACACACAAAACACACACACAAACACACACCACGACACACCACACGCACACACACACACTCACACAACACCACACTCCACAAACAAACAATAACACACTCAAACACAATCACACAAACACACACACATACACACACATCCACACACAAACACACACCACACCCACACCCACACAAACACAACACACAATCACACATACATATCACCACACACAAACACACACACAAACACACCACAAGAACACACAGGATTCGTCTATACCCACTGTTAGGCAGCACAGGCAGCCGTCAGCATTTAAAAAATGGAAAACAAATAAATAATTGATATATCCATTTTTAGAATTCCATCAGATTCATGAATTACAGTGAACATAACACATAGTGGGCAGGGAGCTACACATACTTTGTCTTCTATCAGCTTATATCTGTTTTCAACATTTCTTTCTGTCTTTGTCTTGGAATGAGATTATTGTTTTGTTTGGCCCGGCCCGGAGGTCCTGGCCCCCCCCCCGGGGAGAAACAGTTCAAATGCATTGTTATTGTTTTGGGTCGATGACATTTTTTTCTTTGTAAATATCTCTCCGTTATGTATTATAATATTTGTTATTTTGTGTTTTGTATAATGAAAGCATTTGAGTGTATTCGCTTTGTTGGATGTTGTCCTTGTGTCCGGATGAGACTTATAAATGATCTCGACTAAGTACATGATGGTATTGCTCTTGAAAATCTATATCTGATCCCTATTTGTTCCCAGTTACCCTTTGTTCTTACCGTGTCTTGGGTGTTTTAATTGTAGTTCTATAACTTTTTACTATCCCATTTTCTTCCTTTTGCTGGCGCTGATATGACCTAAATGTGTTGCAAGCGCCGTAAAAACCTTTAAAAAACATAAAACCAAAAAAAAAAAAAAACAACAGTGAACAGCATCAAAGGAAAGAAATAAGAAAAAATAGTAAAAAAGAACAGGAAGAAATAAAATAGCAAAACCCAGACTAATTTTTTAAAAAACAACAAGCGGGTCAAAGGGCTTAGAGATATTGTAGTATTGGTGGTACTGGAGGTAGTAATAATGTATAGGAATGAGATTAGGGGAAGAGTAGGTCCCTTGATAAGACGTCACCCATAGTTTGTGACGAGAGACACATGCACACAACCAACATGACGTTCTGTCTCTAATAACTTTTCCGCCGGTGGACAAGTTCACAGGAGGGTGTTGCAAAGAAGAAAGATAATATAGTCTAGAGGAAAACCTTTCATAACCCTTCATAACGTCCGCCAAAATGTTTTAACGGAATCGAAATGCGATATATATGTGGAGTGTTATCATGATTAGTGCGGTCTGTAGCATTGAGCAATTTTTTAAAAAAATGTGATTTTGTATGCGGTAATCATAGGATCCATAATTGGTTACAATGGTTTTCCATAGTGACTCGCGGTTTGGCCTTGACACAGGGACAGACTAAATGTGTCAGTTCACGGCAGCAGAAACGTACACGCCGACTGCTCGTCTGTTTTTGTTTTATCAGAACACTGATGTCTATAAACCATATTAGGCCCCTTTTATGCCCCCCTCACAGTAAATAAAAAGGTTAAATTTCCGTTTTAAAAATATGTTTTCAGTTAAAGTGACCCACTTTCATTCTTTCAATCATTCATTCATTGTTTCTTTCTTTCCGGAAGTAGTAAAAGTATGGTGCTCCGTTTGAGCACAAATATTTGTTACGGGGTACATGTATGTGTATAGTGCACTGTCCACTAAAGCGCTTTACAAGGGATCCCTCTCTAGCCAACAGAAACACTTAACATTTGAACGATGTAATAGCAAATAAAAATATTAATATTTTATAATATTATATATATATATATATATTTTATATATGCTTGGCAACCTTTTTTCCATTGATTCCAATCTGAAAAAAAAGAGAAAAGAAATATTTGTCCTATTACTATTAATCATCACTATTATATTCCTTTTAAAAAAATAATATTTTGAGCCATGTGGCCCCTGGTGCCTGAATTTTATCCCGGTTTCTGAAACGTTAATCGCCCTCATAGCGATTGTCTGTTTAACACCAAACACTCTACCATTCAGCGATGGGCCTTAGCCTTCACCCAGCAGTCGTCTTCTGAAATGTTTGTCTGAATTGACTAAAGAGTTCCAAAAGGACTTTCGGGAAAATGCATAAAGAGGAACGAATGCGGTATCGCTAGTGATGCGCTGGACAGGGAAAAAAATTCGGACAAAATTAGATAGATGCATCAACCCCCTAAGTGCAACTGCGCATCCGATTGCTTGAGAACATCGCTGATGGAAAAGTAAGCCCTCAATTTGTCAATGTAGACGATTCTATCAGCATCGGTACCAAGGACATGAAAGAATTTGAGAAAACATGGCCCCAAAGAATTCTATAAAGCACTTTTACCAAAGTGACAAAAAATGGCAGCCGGGAAAAATCTATTCAAAGTGACCGTGGTCCAATATACGACACAGTTTGATTTATTCTCGCGTTTGGGGAAATTAATGGCTTGTCGAGATTTTGACATGGAGTCTCTCTTTAAATATGCACTGGCACCATTCCCGACATCTTTATTCAGTGACAATGGAGACAAGTACTGCTCTCAAAAGCTGCTCTGAAGAGGAAATCTGCAAGAAAACTGTCTCTGCTTGTGGGGGGACAACATCCTGAGATCGTGATCTTAGATGGATGCGCACTTCTTTATTGTGTAAACTGGCCATCCAAAGGAACCATCCAAGACTATGTCAATAGTTTTTGGACACTCTTATTCCCGAAAATGGACAGAAAGTGACGTGCACCTTGTCTTTGACAGATATCATGATTTCAGCATCAAAAGTGCACTCGACAAAGTCGCAGTATAAAAGTTCGAACGGTACACACTCCTCTCCCTGCTCAAGGCTCAATTCTTGCCTGCACTGAGACAAAAAGCAATTGATTAGCATACTCTGTACGGAATTAATGTCCAGGGCTGTAGTAAACCACGTGAAAGGCGTCTCTTACACGGGAAACACAAAAATGCTCCTTCCAAATTAAAAATGGAAAAGTCTCCACAGGACAGACTTGGAGACGACCACGACGAAGCGGATGTCCTTATGGTGAAACAAGCAATACATGCTGCTTCATTGACCAATGTTGTTAAGGTGGTTAGTGACGTACGGATGTCTTTGTACTGTTAGTTCATTTCTACTACAAGTTGACTTGGACTCCAGTCACTGCTCGATGATGATGGAAGCTACAAGTAGGGACCGTGAACTTTTTGACTTTGGGGAAAAAACGGTCCTCGAGAATCAAGAAATTTGCGCCTTATCTTCTTGCAGCCCATGCGCTATCTGGCTGTGATACTGTGGCTAACCGTTGGGTATAGGGAAAAACACAGTCATCAAATTTCTTCAAAAGGGACACAGACGGGAAACCTTGAAAACACCCAGTCCCTTTTTTTGAAGATGTTATCAAGAAGCCACCTTCTTCATAACTGCATGCTACGGCGTTCACGATGAAGGCAACTATGCCTGGCGCCAGGTACAAATTTTTGGCTGAAGAAACGGGGAAAAATCTTAAAAAGGTCCCTGACTTAAAAACCCCATACCCCCCTCAGAAGCATTCTGTGAGAACACCAAAGAGCGCACATTCAGACAGAAATTTGGTATCATAGTCTTGGGAAAAACTCCCCCAGATTTCCAACCAACAGATTTTGGATGGATGAAGTTGCCAGAAACCCAAATCACTTGTTCCCAACCAAAAGTGCCAAGCACACCGAGTGTACCGCCCGAGTTGTTAGAGACTATTCAATGCGGATGTTCTTCTGAAAAACATTGTGGATCATAAAAATGTGGCTGTGTTGCCGCGCAGTTTCATTTGCACAATATTTTGTAAATGCCATGGATCGTGAGTGCTGTAAAAATCTCCTTTATCAAGCTGCTTCCACTGTCAAGCGATGAGTTCAAGTGACAAAGACATTGATGATGAGTGATTTAGTTTACAGAGAACATGTCAGATATGCCGAAAATTGTAATTCTATTTTTTGTCCTTCGTAAATATCAATGTAAAAAAGCAAAGGCGAAGAAAAAAAAGACTCAAACAAGGCACGGTCTTTCTAATGGGCGCCCCTCTCCGTGTTTTGTGTGATCTGACACCCTTTTCCACAAAAAATGTCAATTTTGATTATCCCAATTATACTTTCACCGCGTAGGAAATGTAAATACCAACAAATTAGCTAAACAACATAAATTCTGATTGGTCTTGTCAGGCCTTCCAATTTGATACCAAACCCCGGCTATTTGGTTCATTTTTACGAGCCATCTTGGCAGTGACCCTTTACCTTTTGGATAGTTAAATTTCTAATAAATTATCAAAAATATTCGGCCAATTTTAAAAAAGAAGTATTTTTGTAAATTTATTTGACTAAATCTTTCGTTCTGTATAATACAAAATGATTTTTGAGGATTTTAAAAAAGACCTTTTCGTGACCTTTGTGACGTAATTTCTTTAAAATGCTCAATGTGTCAGGGGGAGCACTTTCAGGGCATTTAATCTTGAGATGTTCAACTTTGATAAAATGCAAAAAAAAATTTGGCGGAGCTTTTTTTGGGGTTTTGGTTAAAATCATGATTGGCAACCAGACTAATTTAAGGGAATGCACCCAGATTAAGAATACCGCCGTGAAATCACTGACTTTCATGGTTCGGTAGTTCCAGACTAAAAGATGGCCTTGGAATGATTTAACTGGAGAACTGAAAACTTGTCATCAAAATAACTTTATTGGTTATATCTTTATTTTATAATTGTATGCATACAATACAAATTTTAAAACTATAAAATAAAATATTTATTAACCAAGGGGATAGAGGGTATCCTGAATTGATGAGGAGACGCATGCGAAATGCTATGTTGACGTTATCTCTGGGGAAG
>NW_027625103.1:0-7409 GCF_034508935.2 Berghia stephanieae
TTTCTTTTATTACAAAATTTCCTTAAAATAAATAAAACACCAAAAAAAAAAAAAAAAAAAAAAAATGCCGACAATTTTTTGCTTTGCTCACGTTTGAAGAATTTTTGATTTTTAAAAAAAAAAATCAATGAAATAAGAAAATTAATGTGAGATTTGTTTGTTTTAATTTTTTTAAGGGGAAAAACATTTCAAATTGTCAAAATTTAAGAGAAGGTTTAAAATTTTCAAAGTACATTTTGAACATGTAACCCGGGGGCAGGGAAAGAAATATCAAAAAACGATGAAAAAAAGAGAAAGAAGAGAATAAAATACACACACCACAAACACAACAAAAACCCACACACACTGAGAGAGTGGAAAAAGAGGGAGAGAATAGAGAGAGAAGAAGAGAGAAAAAAAAAGAGGGGGGGGAGGGGGGAGAGAAGAGACTGCTTGTCATTAAGAGGGCGGGGGGAAAAAGAGTAAAGTGTCAGGAAAACCCTAGACTTTTTTCAGTTTTCAAAGTTCATTTTTGTGAACCATAAAATTTGGGTGAAACAGTCGCTTTCCTGAATAAATATAGAGACAGGGCCCTTTGTTTTGGGGTATTTTACAGGTATGGTGGAGGATAAACTTAATTTTACTAATCTTGGAAATTTTGCCTCTGAGAGAAACACCCCCCCGTTTTGAATGTGTCATTGATAGTTCTTTTTAAAACTTTAAATTTATAAAACTTATCATCAATATTATGTCTAATTATTATTTTCATGTAGAAAAATGTGTATTTTTTCTGACAAAACCCAAAAACCTTGAAAATTTTGCCCACCCCCATTTTAAAACCGGTTTTTCCCTTTTTTTTCCCAAATCCCGCTTAACCGCTTCGAGGCGTAGGTCCAATATTAAAAAAAAAAAACACAACACATTTTTTAAAATTTTAGCCTGAAAGTTGTCTTTCAACATTGACCAGAACATCACTCCTTTAGCCCGAAAATTCTCAAATCTGAAACTCAAGGAGAAGTAGAAAAGAAAATATATTGCAAATTGAAGATTTTTTTTGGGGGAAAATCAAAGAATTAGAAACTAAAGACAATATTAATTGATATCTAAATTGAAAAAAATTTGCAACAAAAAGTTTAAAAACAGTTTTTTTTTTTTTTAACCCTGATAAATAGTGCTGGAAATAAAATCGAAAAAAAATTTTTACAGGGGGCGCTGCACTTGCCCGTTTGCCGCCGGTCTGAATATGGCTGAAACCCCCTCATAATTACTTAAAAAAGTACTGAAATGTTAAACAACGGCAAAAATATCCCCGGTAGAGACGAGTTTTAGATAAATCCAGAATTCCTAATTTTTCTAGTGTACTTTCGATGGCAAAAAGATTTTTTTTTAAAAAGGGGAAAAAAAAGGAAATGGGGGACGACCGCATAAAAAATTTAATTTTGAAATTTCGCGGCCAGTCAATCAAAAAACAAATTGACAAAACAACATTTTTTATATTTAAGCCAGATTTTTAACAACTTCAATCCCGGGGAACCCGTGACTCGCTCTATTTTCGGTGATAAAATCTTGCACGTTTCAATTTGAATGGAAAATGTGAGATTTTGGTTTTGGGGAATTATAAACACAACACGTTTGTTCTTAACAAAGCAGTAAGTTTCCACAATCTTAAAATTTTCTGGTAAATTTATTTTTTTTTATCATTTGATTCTGATAAATTAAGTTTTTTATCATTTAATTCGGGATAATTCAGTTTTTACTTTAGTATATATATAATATAAATATAAATAATATTTAATATATATATATAAATAAAAAATTATATACAAAAAATTAAGAGACCTATTTGGGGAAAACACCAAAATTTTCGTGACGTAGAATAGAACTGAAACTTTCAGCAAAAACTGTAAACAAAATTTGATTTAAAAACAATAAAAAGACGGGGATTTTCAATGGAAAACAATTAATGGGGAACACCCTTGTTTGTAAACGAATCCCAGATTTGATACGTTTTCCTTTTTTTTTTTAAAAATGAAACACTTTAAAGAATCCAAAGTTTGAGTGCTTTTGCAAATTTTTAACACTTCGTTTTTATTATGTTTTTTTTTTCAAAATAGCAGGAAATGACTTTTTTGGGAAAAGATGAATTGTCAAGTTTGTTTTTCAAAAAAATTAATTCAAAAGTTTTTTATTCTTGTTTGTCCATTTAAATTAGTTTTTTTTCAATGACTTTAAGAGTTTTGAGCTAAGGTCAATGACCAATGTCAATAAACAACAACAACAACAACAACAACAACAACAAAGAAAAGTAGTTCCCCCCTCCCCCCCCCCCCCCCAAAAAAAAAAAAAAAACAACAAAAAACAACACCAAAAAATAAAAAAACACATTAACAAAAGCTAATAATTATTTTAAAATTTTCTTTTTCACCCCGTTGAAAAATTTTATTCGAGAAGATTCCTAAACGAAGAATTAAAAAAAAAATAAACGCCCTTTAAAAACCAAAAAGGGGAAGAGAAAGTCTGATAAAATGAATAAATTATATTAGCATTAAATTTTAATTTTAAAAAGATGAGAGCTTGAGGGGATGCAATCTATGATTAAACCCAACGTTTGATAACTTCCAAGCTAATTTTGAAATTCCCTTGCCTTTAATGAAATTAAATTTCAAAGTTTTCCCTGAAAGTTATCATAGCTTGAGCATTGTAATCTTTCCATTAAGAGTTAATGCCCGCCTTTCAAAATTGAATGAAAAAATTTTTTTTATTTCAAGATGCCCATACATAAAACCATCACCGTCATCATCATCATCGTCGTCCCCCGCGTCGTCGTCGTCGTGGTCGTTTTTCATCATCACCATCACCCCGCACATCATGGCCACATCATCATTTCTATCATCATCTCCTCATCATCAACATCATCATCAACCAAAACACCATAATGATCATCATCATGATCATTATCATATCATGATCTAACATCATCATCATCAAACTTCACATCGTCATCATCACATCATCACCATCATCTCACATCACGTCATCTCATATCATCATCATTCTATCATCTCGTCCCCATCACACATCATCTCATCATCATCATCATCCCGCACCCAGCAGCACACAGCATAACCCTAATGATCTAAACATCATTATCATAACGCCCTTTGGCGTCATCAACGACATCATCAACTCCACAGACAAATTTTGGCTTTGGATTCAGAATAGAATTTCGTAAATTTTTCTGCTTTCTCGAACTATTTCTTTGCCGACAATAATCAGGGGGGGAGAACGTTATAACGAATAGTAAAAAGTGCAATGTGGGTAACAAACGTTCCAGGTACTTTTTTTAATTAACAGTCTCGCTACAGTAATAAACTCAAGGGACACTGAGGTGTTTATTTGTCTTTACTGTCATCATATCATCACACATCACATCATCATCATCATCACATCATCATCATCATCATCATCTCATCTTTATGAACATCATCATCATCATCACCATAAAAAAATAAAAATATTATTATCATCATTATTATTACGTACTGTTTTTACACACACACATCACACATCATCACATCAACACTCATCACATCATCATAAACACATATCATCTCATCACATTAAATTTCCACATCCTCATCATCAATCATCAACCCATCATCAACTCCATCATCATAAAACAATAATTTATTATTATAATCAGGGTATGAAATATTATTACATAAGCGAAAATTTGTTTTTAGGAAAGGGAGGGCTAAATTTTTCATAACTGATTGTTGGCATTTAAAACTAAAAAAATTTTTTTTCGATCGACAAATTTACTTCCCCTTAAAATCAATAGAAAAAAAATAATTTAAAACTTTATTTTTTAAATTTGGGAAAAAAATGACTTACGTGGGTTAATTATGGAAATTTATATATAAAAATCGTCGATTTTAATTTTAGTTTCACTTTTCTATTTCTGCCCCTTTTCCCCCCCCCGTTTTAAAAAAATGCCGATAAAACAAAAAAAACATACACAAACAAAACCACCGGCAAAATAAAGGACAGCAATTTCATAGAATGCCCTTTTTTTTAAATATTTATTTTTTTACTTTGACATAAACACCAAAATTTTTTTTCTTTTCATTTTTAACAGAAAAAAATTTGGGATTCGATTTGTTAAAACAACTTTTTATTGTCACTGACGTCATTCAATGGGGAATAACATATCCGCAATAAAAAAAAATAATAAAGATACAAAGGGGCATCTCATTCTGAAATTAGAAAAATTTTTACCACGAAAATAAATTTTGCACATAAAAACGGGTTGATAAATATAGATGGTTTAAGGGGGCTTTTTATTTTTATTACAACAGCTGCTGTCTCAAATTGTAAAATTTAAACACTGTTGAACAATGTCTTGCCCTCAATTCCCAATAATTAGTTTTGGTAATAGAAATGACAGATCGAGATGAGTTGTAAAATTTTTATAACTTTGCCAGGGTTTTCATACAATACATCACTTATCATCCTTTCAGATGGTTTGGGTTACACCAAAATAGAAAAAAAAAAAATTATTTTTTGGAGAAATAGTTTTCTTCAAAAAATAATTTAAAAAACCCAAACCCCAAAACTTTTAAACACAACATTCGGAGTTTAAAAAAAAATTTATTTTTTGGGGAATTTTAGATATGTATTTAAAAAATTTTTTGGGGAAAAATTGAAAACCTAACAAAAGTTTTTTAAAAGGATTTTGTTCGGTTGACATAAAAGGCTTGAAGGGTAGGACAATCAATTATAAAAAAGGGGAAAGGGTAGGGAAAAAGAAGAGGGGCGGGTAAGTAAAAAGAAAAATAAAAAAATTGCGGGCGCAATTAAAAAGGAGCAGAATAAAGAATGATTCTTGGTAAAAAAGGTGTGTTGGTTGAATAAAATGTGGGGAAATCTTAAGACAAAAAGGTTTAAAGAAAAAAAAGAACACTTTTGAGTGGCAATGGGGAATAAAAATGGACCACCCCTTCCTTTTTTCAGGGTTTAAAAATTTTTTGGGGTGTTAACCCCTCCGAGGACTAACAATGAAAATTTTTCACGTTTAATCATAAAGGGACATAATTATTTTATAGCAAAATGTATAGGGAGAATTTTGTAAAAGAGTAGGGTGGAGATCTTTAAAGACGACCGGGGTTTACAAAAACAGTTCCGGAGGACAGGGTTCACACTTCCCCGGAAATTGGAACCTATTTGACGTCGTACATATTTTCCCTGTACACAGAAAATAATTAAGATGGGGTTTCTTTTACTTGCGAAGGCCAACCCCTTTTATCGATTTGGCCATGAGATGTTCTCAAAATTTAAAACAGTTCATTTGGTCTCGTTACTCAACTTTAACAATGACCAACATGTCCTTTTATTTTTAAAAAACATTAAAAAAAAAAACAAAAAAAAACCAAAACAAAACATAGCCCGTTTGATGTAAACCTTTTTGGGGGCTTGTGGGAAAACTTCTATTCTGATTAAAAAGATTTCCCGGTCCGATCGCGATAAACCCAAAGCGGAGAGTGTCCATTGTTATTACGAAAAAAAGAGCTTTTATAAGTGCAATTCCACTAAAAATCTCAAAGCGCTTTACAAGGGCTCCCGGGCAACAGCAACCTAAAACTTTACAGACGAAGCCTTTAGGGCGGGATTATAAAAAATTTTTGACAGAGAAAGACAGCGTTGTTTACGGCCAGGTACCATTCTACACCGAGACGGTGAAAATGTGGTAAAGATCTCTTTCAAAGGCTCAAAATGCGCGAGCGGGCTCGAACCCAGGGCCCCCGAAAACCGAAAACGAGTGTCATACCACAGAGCGATGGGCAATGAGGGGTGCTCGACCTGCGTTGGCTTTTGCGAGTGTCAAACCACAAGACCACATACCCACGAGCATTTTCACACCGTCCCAAATAAAAAAAGTAGGGACTCATCGTCCTCTTAATACGTAAACCCTTTGGGTATTCTGGGAAAATTTTAAACCCAATTAATTTTTTTTTTTGCTTTAACCGTTCTTTCCTTCGTAATATTGTTTTTTAGATAGTTTTCGAAAGACTGACTTGGTCAAACTTTGAACATTCCACCCAACAACCCCCAGGAGGAAAAAAGTCAAAAAACCCCCCCCCCTCCCCCCGCCCCCTTTCCCCCCCTTTTTTTCAATAAAATTCAAATTACTAAAAATTACTCGAATATTCTGACCCCCCCCCCCCCCCCCCATAAAAAAAAAGCCCCCA
This sequence comes from Berghia stephanieae, assembly GCF_034508935.2. Taxonomy (NCBI): domain Eukaryota; kingdom Metazoa; phylum Mollusca; class Gastropoda; order Nudibranchia; family Aeolidiidae; genus Berghia; species Berghia stephanieae. The sequence continues at coordinate 6,228 of NW_027625103.1, forward strand.
ACAAAAAAAACTTTTTTCAAAAATTTTTTGGGCCCAGAAACTCGCCCTACCTACACATAATTCAAAAAAAGGGACCTCATTTTTGCAAAAACTTTTGGACCGGGGACTTCTTTGAAGACTTCAGGAAGCCCAAGTCGAGAGCTTTTGTCAAGATGGGGGTCATTTAACGACGATATTCCAAGGACTTGTTTTCTGGCCTAAATAATCCTTTTATTTTTTTCAGAGTCGCAACCTAAATAACAGATGAATCGAGATGTTGATAAATGAAGAAGTTCATAAGAAAAAGTACTAACGATTTAACGGTAAAGCAAGTGGGCACTACCCAAAAATTAGAGTCCCCCGGAATCCCACATTACATTTATTTTTGGGGGTTTGTTGTTTTTCCAAAGCCAAGGGAATGGAAATGAAAACAAAAAAGTTTTTTATCATTTTTGGTTTAAAAAAATTTTTTTCTCGAAACCGATCGATTAAATTTGATTATAGCTTTTTAAAAACCTCGGCCTTAACTTTTTGAGACAACTCCAAAGGGTCATTAAAAAGCGAGGGAAATTCAATCGTAAATATTTGAAGTTAATCTTTTTTTTTTTTTGGGCAAAAGAAATAAATAGGTTTTTCCCCCAGGCGTAAAACGTATGAAGGGAAACCTAAAAATTTTGTAAACAAACATCCTTGTCGATAAAGGTAGTATCGGCAGTAAGATTCAAAAAAGACTGGCTTTCCCCAAAACATTAGTCTGGCGAACAACGGAATTGGGGGAAAAGGGGGGCAGGGGGGTTCAGGGCAAGAGAGGAAAAGAGAGAGAGAGAGAGAAGAGAGAGAGAGAGAGAGGGGGAGAAAGAAGAAGAGGAAGAGAGAAGGGAAAAAGAGAGAGAAGAGTTGTGTGTGGTGTGTGTAAGGGGGAAAAAGAGAGAAAAGAGGAGAGAGAGAAGAGGAGAGAGGGATTAGGGTAACAGACAGACACTAACGTTATCCTCTGGGGCCCCCGGAAGTTGGGGATCGCTTTGTTTTTTGTACAATGAACGGGTGAGCTGCAAGGAACGGATCCATCTTAAACTTTTAGGGGGTTTGGCAGCATTACGGGATAATCATTAAGGGAAAAAGCGCCGGGGTAAATTTCCGGGGAAAACAAAAACACCAAAACAAAGTAAAAAAAAAAAAACACATGACACTAACCCTTTTTTT